>NC_060051.1:4287827-4591197 GCF_905333055.1 Maniola jurtina
AATAGTGGGTATCTTAGCAAATAAATAGGCATTCTAATTAGGTACACGGATGGTGCATCCCCTTTATTTTATATTTTTAACCCCCGACCCAAAACGAGGGGTGTTATAAGTTTATCTGTGTATTTGTCTGTGGCCTCGTAGCTCCTAAATTAATGAACCGATTTTGATATAGTTTTTTTTTTTTGTTTCAAAGGCGGCTTGATCAAGAGTGTTCTCAGCTATAATCCAAGAAAATCGGTTCAGCCGTTTGAAAGTTATCCGCTCTTTTCTAGTTACTGTAACCTTCACTTGTCAGGGGTGTTATAAATTTTTAATTTACACTTGTTGTTTAATATATCTCTACTACAAGACTAGAAAGCTGATTCTCATTTCATTGACAACTAAACTATACATTGTTGCTACAAACTTCCTAAGTTCTACAATATAGATTAAGGGTTTTCCAGTGATCAAAGGTTAAAACCTGTAAGTTTGTCAGTAAGATTGACGTAAAGTCAATGAAAGAGAAGACCTCAAAAACTTTTTCGTAGTAAAAGCAATCTTTGCCAGCTCCCCAATACAAAAAGGCGTTTTAGTCCCACCCATTTCTAATGCCCCGAAATTATAGCCATACAATCTTGGGGTATACAAAATCACAAGGCGTCCCAGTTCATACAATCATTTCATTGAAATAGACCTTTACACCAGTTACACCTCTCAAGAATGATTCTAAATATATTTCGCAAGGAGGGCGTACTTAGTATTTAAAACGTCAATGTAAAATTATAACAATGTGAATTGTTAGGCGGTAACCGTTTTGGGATATTTTTAAACGTTACCTAATGGCGTGAAAGTGGCTTGAATAACCAGGTAGGTACTATAATAGCAATGGAGAGAGATCAATACTTGAAGTCTTGAATATTATACGGGATCAAATCAAAAATGAGGAGTTCGGTACCTCAAAAGGAAAAACGGAACCCTTGTAGGATCACTTAGTTGTCTGTCTGTCTGTCCGTCCGTCGTGTCTGTCAAGATAACTTATACTAGGGTACCTGAGATTTGGCAGGTAGGTAGGTCTTATAGCACAAGTAAAGGAATAAATCCGAAAAAATCAAAATTTGTGTCGTTTTCAAAGTAAGATAACTATACCAACTGGGGTATCATATTATGAAAGGGCTTTACCTGTATATTCTAAAACAGTTTTTTTTTAATGCATACTTAATACTTTTTGATTTATCGTGCAAAATGTCGAAAAAAATACCCGAGTACGGGACCCTCGGTGCGTGAGTCCGACTCGCACTTGGCTAGTTTTTTAATAAAACCTCAGAAAAATGGACTGTGGTGACTGACGCCTTATATAAAATTTCGGTCAAGCATAAATCTATCATCAACAAAGAAAACCATTTTAGACAATAATAAGAATTGCCGTTGAACCTTTATTTCAAGAACATAATGTAAGTAAGCAACATAAGTATTTAGATCATAGCAAACTAGCAGTTACGTAGACTACGTAAACAAGTGTAAATTAAAAATTTATAACACCCCCGACAAGTGAAGGTTACAGTAACTAGAAAAGAGCTGATAACTTTCAAACGACTGAACCGATTTTCTTGAATTATAGCTAAGAACACTCTCGATCAAGCCACCTTTTAAGCAAAAGAAACTAAATTAAAATCGGTTCATTAGTTTCGGAGCTACGATGCCACAGACAGATACACAGATACACCGATACACAGATACACACGTCAAACTTATAACACCCCTCTTTTTGGGTCGGGGGTTAAAAAAGCAACGTAAAAGATGATTCATTCCTCCGTACTCGGTTTCCGTCGAAAGCACATAAATAAAATCTACGTTGAAAACAACAATGCAATCCGCCCGAATGGATCGAACGTTTGACATGCAAGCGCAATTTAAAAAAAAAGATCCAACATGGCCGCGCGGAGTCACAGCTGACTCAGCGTCACCTTAGCAATAGCTATTGTCCTCAGAACTTTGCTAAGCGATTGTTAGCGTGATAGCTCAATGTAGTTTGCGAAGTTTTAGGACGGTTCGGTTAACGGGAACACGCCATGTTAACTTTAAACGACGGTCAAGTGCAAATGCTATTTGCTAAAGTAGGATTTAGGGGTAGGTATCTATTCCCCAATCCCAACGTCTATCAGATAGATAGATAGAACACTTTATTGCACACAAAAACACATGTGAAGGAACACAACTCAGAAAGAAGAAAACAGAAAAAACAATTGTGTGCAAAGGCGGCCTTATTGCTTGGAGCAGTCTCTACCAGGCAACCTTTTACGAACTACGAGTATGTGCCGTGCCCATTGCCACTTCAGCTTCGCAACCCGCTGACCTATGTCGGTTACTCTGGTCCTCCTACTTATCTCCTCATTTCTGATTTGTTCACGTAGAGTTACTCCAAACATAGCACTCTCCATTGCCCGCTAAGTGACTAGCTGAGTTTTCTTATGAGACCCATTCTTGGATCCGAAGACCTTGTTCAAACAATGAGCAATTTCGGATGAAACAAGCTTTAGTTAAGTAAGTAGATAAAATCCTCTCATTAAACTATTCATTTTACAATTATTTACTCATCGATCTTTCATCGATTATTTAGTCATCTCAATATTCAATATATTTTCAAATTGGTGTCATGAAAACATTACAGCTAACTAGGCAAAAAACGTAATATTACAATGGAAAAATGTTTCTACTGAATCATTGTGTCAGAAGGCCAAACTAAGGTTGAATTGTATGACGTCAACTAGGTATTTGTAACATTTTGTTAACATTCAAAATAGGCATAAAAACTAGAGGAAATAGGTACCTGGAACTGTAATTAACATTTTGTTTTACTACTAGATGAAGCCAAAATTAATTTATAATATCGTAAATATATAGTAAGTTTAGGCAACTTTGTTCACATCCTATAAGGAAAAATAATTTGCTCAGTTTTTTGTTATATTTTTCAAGAAGTCAGATATTCTGAACCAGTGCAATGATAGATGCAATTAACGATTCAAAAGTACCTACCTGCCAGGCCTAATGAACTACAACTTACCTAGTGGTATGCTTTTATATCGGGAATTTTATAGGTAAGTACATATATTTTTTTTTTTTATTATATAGACTAGCGCTTGGCTGCAATCAGACCTGCTAGCAAGTGATGATGCAGCCTAAGATGGAGCGCGCTTGCCTAGAAGTTGCCTATTCACTCTTGACTTGAAAGTACCCTATTATGTATGTCGAGGAAACGAAAGGTCTTCTGCAGAATTTTAAAAAAATTCGAAAGGGCAATAGTTACTTGCTAAAACCATACTTAATACTATTATTATAAACTAGCTGATGCCCACGAATTTGTCTGCGTGATTTTAGGTTTTTGAAAATCCCGTGGGAACTTTTTGATTTTCCGGTATAAAAAGTGAGCTTAGGTAAAATAAATCATGTTTAACTCCCAAGCAGAACGATAAATTGCGAAAAATTTAGGGTCTATCTAGAAAATCACCGCGCGTAATTACGCGGAGAAACTTTTTTAATAATGCCCGCGATTCTATCTCACTCGGAAATTTCGTAAAAAAAATCCCTACACAACAGTCCTACAAGAAAAATATACAAACACATCAGGGGACCGGCCCAGGTACGCCATTTTTTATTTAACCGTACACCTATGGCAGAAAAGGACGCACGATATCTTCCCTTGTCTAACGTGGTAAAGTCCTACAAGTGTAGACAAGGACACCACCATATTTCTATCCTATCTATATTGCATTCATGAGGACAAAGAATAAGTAGTAATAAAGACGTGACATTCGTGCAGATGTTTGATAAAACTTAATACATATTTTGTTCGTTTATTCCACTAACACGGAACGAATGGATAGGATATTATTACGAGTTACGAGTGTTCCGATCATTTAGTTAGATATTTTCAATATCAGAATTAATATTTTTGTTAATCGAGTTATTATAATCTGTACCTACCACATTAGACCCTTTATCATAAATACCTACACCTAGTAGGTAATGGTAGGTAGGTCTCATATATTGTACATGTTTCAAAAATTAAAAATTTATTTGTTGAAAGAGATAGACAAATAGGATGGTACAATTTTTATAAGTAACACAGACCAGTTGGCCAAATGGGCTAGGCCGAACGTGTTCAGGGAGATTTCGCATATTTTTAGCGTTGGCGACCAATGCAGAATCAACTTTATATAGTAACTAGATATTACACAAACGTGTAAACAGTGTTCCATATTTTTGGTCAAGTGCAATCAACGTGTGCAGGGGACTTAACAGATTTTAAAAAATCATCAAGATTTTGGCTAAAAATTCCGCAACATTTATTTAAAAAACTAGTTGATGCTCGCAACTACGTTGGCGTAGATGTAGGTTTTTAAAAGCCCCATCGGAACCCTTTGATGTCACTCTCCAGGTCTTAACCAATAAACATGCAAAAACACGTCGATCCGTTGCTCGTTGCGACGTCCAACAAACCAGCAAACCAACTAACAAACACACTTTTGCATTTATAATATGGGCAGTGATAGGGTGCATTCTAAACAAGTGTAAATTAAAAATTTATAACACTCCCGACGATCCAAAGTATTTGAGTTTTCCAAAACATCATTTTCAAATAAATAATTATGTATTTAGGCAACGTCCATCTTGACAGCTTGACATTTGTCAATTGACATAATATTATGAACCTAACGGTTATCTAACCTTCTTTTCTACAAGAAAACTAGAAAAGAGCTGATAACTCTTAAACGGCTGAACCAATTTTTTTAGATTATAGCTAAGAACACTCTCGATCAAGCCACCTTTCAAACAAAAAAAACTAAATTAAAATCGGTTCATTCGTTTAGGCGCTACGATGCCACAGACAGATACACAGATACACAGATACACAGACACACAGATACACACGTCAAACTTATAACACCCCTCTTTTTGGGTCGGGGGTTAAAAATATAACAGTATAAAAAGGCAAAGAATAGATAGCTTGTTACACGGTCTTTAGTTTTCAAGACTCATGAAAACATTAAAGGAAACGGCCATTTCCGACGAGGTCGTATATTGGGCTTCCACTGGTGGTGTCGAGGAGCCTTTTTACTTTTGCTATTGGCGCGGAATTGGAGGCAAAGGAAAAGAAAATGGGAAACATTCAATGTTTCAATTCGCAACGGCAGAGACGGCTTGATTGTATTTTAAACGTCTTTCTTCGGGAATAAAGATCCAAATATAAGATCTGCAAGAAAAGATCGGAACGATTATTTTAAAACCTGAAGTTAATAAATAGAATTAAGTAGCCGATTGATATCAGAGTTTGTTAGTGTATTTGGTTTTTCGTTTTGTCCTTCAATCAGGCTGCAACAGTGCAAAGCAATGAATAGACGTGGTTTCCATCAGGTGTGATTGTAAATTAAAAAAAAAAACATTATTATCAATAAGTCATCATTGGTAAATTACACAACATTATAAATTACACAGAATGTCATGTTCAAAGTTTTCAAGGACGCCATTCAAATTGGAGTGACTTAAATCCAACGTCGAACCTGCTATAGAACCTAAAAAAATGCCAAACTTGTATTTGGATCGCTCCCTGTCCGTTTTAAATGACAAATGCCTTTTCCCTGTTCAGTCTGTAACGGGAATTGCTATCTCTGTCCTTCCGAGCCAATTAGTGAAAGAGATACAATATCCCCGTTTGAATGCAAAAGGACGTTCGGGATCCAATTTTTACCTGATGTTTATTGCCTACACTGACACCGGTATTAGAGAGGCCGGCATATATTGACCTTTTCTAAGTCCAAAATTATCACGTTGACCAATTTTTTGGGCACATTATTATTAGTTATTGGGAATTTATATTATTAATATGGCTTATTTATTTATTTGAAGGTGCTTTTAAGTTTTTATTTTAATATTATTGTGTATAGGTGTGTTTTTAACCCCCGACCCAAAAAGAGGGGTGTTATAAGTTTGACGTGTGTATCTGTCTGTGGCATCGTAGCTCCTAAACTAATGAACCGATTTATTTTACTTTTTTTTGTTTGAAAGGTGGCTTGATCGAGAGTGTTTTTAGCTAAGATTCAAGAAAATCGGTTTAGCCGTTTGAAAGTTATCAGCTCTTTTCTAGTTACTGTAACCTTCACATGTCGGGGGTGTTATAAATTTTTAATTTACACTTGTTAATTGTTAAATTTCAAGGATTAAGTATGTGCTTAAAAAGTAGGCTGTAGTATAATTATTGTTTTATCATCTTCAAAATCAAGGTTTCGTTTTCAAAAGTACCTACTAATATTCATTAACGGTATTTATTTTCAATAGTTAACTATCAAGTCAACAGTTAGAGATCTTCTAGTCAAGAGCGCTCCATCTCAGGCTGTAAATAAGTATCATCATTGCCAACAGGTGTGATTGCAGCCAAGCGCTAGTCTATCAATAAAAAAAAAAGTTGCCTAATTCTAATCGAATTTTACACGGTTTACCAAATAATTCACTAATTTACGCCATCCACGGCGTTTCGAATTGGACCATTGTGATATCTGACATTTGAAGGTTACAGGAAACGTGGCCGCGATTCCCTAAAGAAAAAGAAAGTAATGAATAAACAGACCTTTAAGTAGGTACCAACGACAGTATAAGTTTAGAATAGATTTTTGGAATAAAAATAAATAAAAATCAAAATATGCTTGAGGATTGAAGTACCTACTTTTGAATCGTCAAATGCTTCTACCACTGGTTAGGAATGCTTTTCCTACCGAGAAGAACCAGCATGAAACTCGGCTAGGTGATAGCATGAAGGTCGATTTAGACATCTGCCGAAAAACAAATAGGTAACAGTTCAGAATCAGCGAACCACATTCAGAATTTTCAGAATTCGCAAGTTTTTTTCTTTCGGACGAAGGAAAAGTACTTATCAAGAAACAACGTCCAAATTTTGGTTTTTTTATCAAGACGCTCCCCAAGATCACATACAACTCAACGCTAAAATTAGTACAATGAGAACCCCCAATCAATTGAATAGCACCCACAATCTAATTTAACGAGCCACGGCACCCAACATTTGATGACGTCAAACTTCCCAAACGAGTTCCCGGAAACAGCCTTCGGGCCGATTCCGGAGTCATACGTAACTCGTAAAACCTTGGCAGCAAAGACACTCCTTAGAACTTCCGATTTTCTCGAATTTGACGACCCTGTATCTGGCACCATTACGTTCCTCCCTTCGCCAAAGAGTTGCCATAAATCTAGAGTTAGTGGTGTACCCGTAAAATGAGTTAAATCTACCTTGACTACAAGAGAGACCAACCCACTACCTCACTCTGACTTCTACTTTTAGAACTCCCGGTAGTTGTTCTTGGAGTGTTTCACAATAATGAGACTAGTCGTGTATTTTGTCATCCATTAAAATTGGTACTAGATCTGTTTCACTAAAATCATTAGTATCGTTTTCTTTATAAATTAAAATTACTATTAGTTATACCTAGTCGTCAAAAAGACCACCCCTGGTTGCCCCTGGACCAAAAGTGCCCATCAAGCTGGCAGCATTGCCCCGCTGAATTGGCGATGAAATTTCTTTATCATAATTTAAAACTCAACTCTTCAACAAGTTAAGTGCATGATACTATAACTTATTTCCGAGTCATACATCCGAACTCATAAAACCTTGGCACTTGGCAGCAAGTCGCTCCAGGGAAGTCCCGATTTTCCCGAATTTAACGACCCTGTCGCTGGCACCGTTGCATTTCTTCCTTTCGCACGCAAATCCTGCAGTTTGTGAGGAGACATGGCAACATTGAGTTAGTTTATATAGAGATGCATACCTCATAAAATACAGGCATCAAAAACGCGCCATTATCTATTTGCGCCTTCTATTTATATATCGCGCCATAATAAGACTTAATAAAACTAACTAGCTTTTGTCCACGACATCGTCCGCATGGACTATAAAGCTTAAAACCCCTGTCTTACCCCTTTAGGGATTGAATTTATGAAAAACCTTTCTTAGCGGATGTCTTCGTCATAATAGGCTCAACTGCATGCAATCTGGCATAATCTGCATGCAATCCGTCATAATAGGCAAAATCTGCATGCCAAATAATTTCAGCCCAATCAGTCAAGTAGTTTGAACTGTGCGTTGATATGACCAGTCAGTCAGTATTTCTTTTTCAGAACATTGTTTGCTCTAGTAACTAACTAGACCCAGGTATATAGATTACTAGTTAATGCCCGCGACTTCGTAAGCGAGGATATACATAAGTTTTTTTTTAAATCCCCTAGGAACTCTTTAATTTTCCGGGGTAAAAAGTAGCTTATACTTAAGTGTTAATCTATCTCCATCTATACTAATAAATAAAATTGGAGTGTCTGTCTGTAATTTCGAAATAACTACCTCATATTAAGCTCATATGGTTATTTGAACGATACCATAACTGAATCACACGTTTTTAAAATTTTTGTCTGTCTGTCTGTCTGTCTGTCTGTCTGTCTGTCTGTCTGTCTGTTTGAAAAGGCTAATCTTTGGAACGGCTGAACCGATTTTGACGGGACTTTCACAGGCAAGTAGAGGATTGACCAGGGCGTAAAATAGGCTACTTTTTTAACCGACTTTTAAAAAGGGAGTTGTGTTTTTCTACCTATGTACACCGAAATCTCCGAGATTTCTGAACCGATTTGCGTCATTTCTTTTTTAATCGATAGAGGAACTTTGCGACATTGTTTCATAAAAAATTTGGAGTCCAACTCCTCAATCCTGATGCTGCAGGGGATCTGACCAATCCACGCGGGCGAAGCTGCGGGCATCAGCTAGTTCTAAATATCAGCCAAATCCTTCCAGTAGTTTTTGCGTGAAAGAGTAACAAATATAATGATGTATCTAATGACATATCATATCAAAATCGGCTGAGCCGTTGAGTAGTTACGAGCGGACATAGGAACGGACATACATCAAACACATCACCCTCCTTTTGAGCTTCCCCGCAGTCGGGTAAAAGCACGACTATTGATCGCCTCTTGTAAATGGCACCTCTCTGAAATCTGAATGTCAGTATATCGCAAGTTTTAAACGTAAGCGAAAACATCTCCTTCAGATAGAATTTCGCGGAGTTCGGGAGACGTTACGTAAATTGATCGTTTGTTCAGTTGATTGCTAGATTGAAAATGGTAGCTTTTTGCTTCTGTAATCCTCTCGGCTTATTCTGTTCGGTTTTTCCGTCATCTTATTTACACTTTTCTTCATTTTAGTTCCAGTTACATGATTATTTTATTTGTATCTGTAACTATTGCTGGGTCTATTTGGATTGAGCATTATATACTGATACATAATCGCTAAATTGATAGTCGTTAAAGACGAGAAGAAAAATATTAGCACTTGGTCATTTTATTGATATTTTACTTGAATTTAGTCTATGATATGAAATCCAGTTATTTTTCAGGTCCCATTAAAGCTGTGCAGTAAATTGGAATGTCCAAACAAATAGTTATTTAAATACAAAAATTCGAGAAACAAAAGCTCGCAAAATTTCCGAATTTATTATTTAATACTTTTCAATTCTTGGAAATACTCTGCATAGCTAATAGATCATGAAATAAATAAATAAAAAAAAGCATTTATGTATTTCATTAGTTACAAATTACAACTACTTATGTATTTAACAAAATATTTGGAGTAGGTTTATATAAAAGTAGATGTTAAAAAGGTGCATACAATTAAAAATAACCTATGCACCTATCTAATAATATTTGATACAGTTAATTGATAATAAGTCGGTCAGTTTGTCTATATCTACTTAATTAAGTACTTAAACAGGAGGTAGTCCCTTGTGGGAATAATGAAATGGGAGACGTAAAAGAAATGTTTAGAACAATTTTGTGTTCAATTTCGTCCATTTTATCTTGTAACTTGTAACCAAGTTGCCCCGTTTCAGATTTATGTTACTTTCTCTTGCCAAGAAATTAAGGGGCACAATAAAACAATAAAATGCTACAGAACTCGCGAAATTACAACAATTAGCAACAACTTAGAGGTGAGCACAAAGAATAAAACATCTGCCGTAGGTAATAGCCCGAGTTCAAGAATAAGTGAACCAAGTAATGATAAGACACAAAACTGAATACGTTTTAATTATTGTTCTAGTTGTTCTGTTTAGATCTTTATTTTACCGGACTACAGGAGGGAAGAATCACACTAATATTATAAAGGAGAAAGTTTGTATGTGTTTGTGTATGTTTGTTACTCCTTCACGCAAAAACTACTGGACGGATTGGGCTGAAATTTAGAATGGAGATAGATTATACCCTGGATTAGCACATAGGCTACTTTTTATCCCGGAAAATCAAAGAGTTCCCACGGGAATTTTAAAAAACCTACATCCACGCGAACGAAGTCGCGGGCATCAGCTAGTAATAATGTATTTTTTATCCTACTACGGCCAAAACGAACGGTTATGATTTTAACAGTCTATGTATGAATGTAGGTCTGTATTTATATGTGTTCTCCACCGTAGCGCCTAAACTACTGGGCCGATTTTAATGAATGAGGTGTATGAGATTGCTAAAACTAAAAAGCCATCTACATAATGGGCAATTTATTCCATGCTGAAATGTACAGTTCATGTTAAAAATGGCATTAACTTGAAAAATTATGGGAACTTAACTACTTTTTCAAAAGCAAGAAATCGAAAATTTTTACTGGCGAAAACATAAAGCAATTTTTAATATAAGCCTCAGATGATATATATTTAGCGACAAAGGTAAATTAAACTTATTGTATAATATAAAAAGTGTGTTTTACTTCCCTGCATTCTTTTGAGAAAAGCACGATATACCTCGGCGGGAAATGCCAATTACCTGTCTCGTATTTAGTGAATTACTCGCCTACGGCTCGGCCTTCAAACTCATACGCGACCTACAATTGCCTATTTCCCGGCCTTTGCAATAAGGTACTATTACTAACGATTTTAACCTAAACCGGAACCATTTTTTGTTAAGTTAGTATCATTATTTTTAAGTTTGACATTTATAGCTATCATTTTAGTCTCTGAGATAAAAAAATAGACTTTAGTTTTAGTTGAACCATAACCTCGTCTAATAAAAGTGGATGCTACAATAGTAGGTACAATAGCGTAGAGTAGGTTTCCTGTTATCATCGTTCATGCGTCATATAATTTTATTTTCATGCACGTTATACTGCGATCTTATTGTTCCTTGTATTTCATGGAACTCCGCAAGGTATGGCTTCTGTTGTCTGTACTCATCGGAGACGTTTTTTTGGAGTCCCGTATCTTGTGAGAAAAAAGAAACCCTTATAAGATCACTTCGTGTTCTGTCTATCCCGTTTCAAGACCCATCAAGGGAATCAAAACCTAGGGCACTTGCTGTAGACCTAGAATTGTGAAATTTGGCAGGTAGCAATGTCTTAGGTATATCATAAGTAAAGAGAACAATCCGAAAACCGTGAATTTATTGTTACATCACAAAAAAAGTGTTATTTCTTGTACGATGCGATGGTACGGAACTCTTCGTCTGGGAATCCGACTCACATTTGACCGGTTTTTTTAATTGTTCCCAATGGAGCACTTGAAGGGGATCTTTGTCTGCAAAGTCGTGTCTTGTAACTATATCAGAAACCTAAGTATGAAGTGATATCAATTTGTAGGGTGATACTTATCATTTACTGACCTCAGCTAATACGTTACGTAATACGTGCGTTTGATCTGCGTACATGTACAGGCATCGTCCTATTGCAGTTTTATACTATTCAGGCTATACAGACCGTTTACTATAACTTGTCCCCTGACGTCATGTTGGCACCATTGCAAATCACACAATAATAAACCCTAAGTTCCAAGGAATACAGCAAACGAAGCAATGGTGCCAACATGACGGCAGGCGACAAGTTAAAGTGAACGGTTGTCTCAGGGTGAGATCTATAGAGCGCGCTCTGCCTTTGCTTAGACTTAAGACAGAGTTAAAACGAGACAGAGCTATATCTCTCACATAAATCTGTCTCGTTTTAACTCAATCTTAAGTCAGAGCAAAGTCAAAGTGCGCTTTATAGATTTCAGCCTCAGCCAATCAGAGGTGATTGCGCTCGTCACACTGTAGCTGTCAAACTATGGCCTTCTTCTTCACTTATCGTCCACCTGTCAACGATTAAAATGGCTTCCGCATTAACTTAACACATCCGCTCCTTTAACTTACAAATCAAAATTTCATTCAATTAGAAACTGGTCCCCAAAGCTCCCATACTGATAAGTAAGGTTGTAAGTTGTAACACAAGTTACTTATAGGGACTGCAGTCTGCATCTCACTGTACTCTTAGTACAAGTTCGTATACATCGACTACGATGGTAGAATTCGAGTAGCGAAACGGTTTCAAAGTAAATGGTAACTTAACTTTTTTAACTTACAAATCAAAAATATTTCACTTCATTCAATTAAAAACTGGTCCCCAAAGTTCTCATACAGATAAATAATTAAGGTAAAGTTGTAACACAAGTTATATGAGAACTGCAGTCTGCATCCCGCTGTACTCATAGTGCAAGTTGTACCAAACTATACCTATGTCGACAACGTTGGTAGAATTCGAGTAATTCAAAGTAAAATGAACCTAAGTTTCACTGTACCTACCTTAAGGTTTAATTTCATTCATACATACTATAAATAATTCTATAACCAGGCGCACACTAAACGGAAATTGTGCGGAATTAAAATCGGTGGTACCGAATAGGAACTTCAAAAACAAAGGACTTTAGGTTCGTTGTGCTTTGAATTTATAGTGTTTTGATACTCGAAATCTATCAACGTATTCGAGATGCGCAAAATCATACTAAGACATATACCTATATAAAGTCTGTACTTTCTAATCCATGGGCATCGTATTTCATATATTCGTTGTATAATGTCCAACTGGACAACGGTTTTACATTATACGATCCGATATTGGAGCATGTAAAATGCATGAAATGTGTATTCAATATCGTCGAGGATAATGTATAAATGTATGACGAAAATTGGAATATCTACATGCCTACTTACTAAAGATTTTTTAGGTGATAGCCTAGTGGTTAAGTCTTCGGCCTCCTAGGCGGGGGGTCCATGGTTCACTCCCGAGTCCCGACTTCTTACTTTTCGGAGTTAAGAGCATTTTAAGCAATCATAGTATCACTTGCCTTAAGAGGGCTCTCTCCGTCACTCGTTTCATACAATCGTAGTTCCAATTTCATTTGAATATTAAGCAACCAAAGTCCATGAAATTTTGCAGACATATTCTAGAAACTAATATCTATTTCTGTGGTTTTCCAGATTTCTGTTAAAATATTCGGTTTCAAAGTTACTCGGCCTTAAAAAATTTCATACAAATCTTTGAGCCCCTGTAATTTTAAAACTACATATTTTTAGAAAAATCTAAAACACCACAGACACAGATATTAGTTTCTAGAATATGTCTGCAAAATTTTATGGACTTTGGTTGCTTAATATTCAAATGGAATTGGAACTACGATTGTATGAAACGAGTGACGGAGAGCCCTGTTAACAGTGATTGAAGTTCTCTTTGACTGAAAGAAATATTATGTCCTTTATTTTTTTCATACGGTATTTAAGTTATTCCAATCAAGTAATTTCATCCACTGAACAAGTTACGAAAAGGCAGTATTTCGTAACGTGTTGAGTGGGTGAAATTACTTAATTTTAATAAGCTAAATATTGTATGTAGGATGTAAATAACAATAGCCATCTAAATGGATATCTTAGAAAAATATTTATATGAACACTTAGTTAATGGTAAGTCAAACTTACTCTTGAAGTGTCTCGAAAAAATTCCCTACATTTTTGTAAAATCTTCATTGCTTAATGAATAAACTTAAAAGCTGTTTAACTTTGCTTTGGTTAAGTGAGTCCATAACAAAAACTTTGCTCAAGGACTCCGTGATCCTTATTACAAGGTGTTAAGATTCAAATTAGATTGCACAGTATGTTATGATGTGTAAAGATAATGTTTGTACCATATGAGCTTTCTGTGCTTTTTAGTGATTTTCTACGGTATTTATTAAGCTATGACTCAATGTTAAGTAAGCCTAAACAGTTTTGAAATGGACTTCTTCAATATCACTAGAGTATGATGATAGGTATTTAAAGTGGCATAAAGGTATATTTATTAAGGAAAAGAAAAAACCAGCCAAGAGCGAATTAGAGTCGCGCACCGAGGGTTCCGTACTCGGGTATTTTATTTTGCACGATAAATCAAAAACTATTGCATAAAAATAAATGAAAATCTATTTTCTTATCTGTCTGTTTCAGTTTATACTTGAAAATTGAAAATACTAATTTATTTGTTCATGAACACATTTTTTTGTGATGTAACCACAAATTTACAGTTTTCGAATTTTTTCCTTTACTTGTGCTATAGACCTACCTACCTGCAAAATTTCATGATTCATATAGGTTTCTTGACAGACACGACAGACGGGGCAGACAGACAGACAGCAAAGTGATTTTATAAGGGTTCCTTTTTTCCTTTTGAGGTATCTACGGAACCCTAGAAGATTAAAAAAAAATCTTTACATAATTTATTAATCTGTGGATTCATCTTCCACTCAACTAACAAGCAACGGTTAAGTAACACGAGTACTTACAAGTAGGTCCGTCAGTGAGAATACATTTTGTTATCGCGCTGACGTTTAACAGTAAAAAAATACTGGACCAAGCTGGTACCGTTAGCGGTCAACTATGGCACCACTCTTCGTAGATAAGTGACTGTATCAAAACATAAGCTAATGTGGATTAGAATATTGTTATTCTAGGGATTAGACCTCTCTCTCGATCATTCGCCTTTACCCTCCAACTAAGCGTAAAGCAACCCAAACCTAAAGCAAACCAAGTGCTAGCAGTGGATACGACAATAGTGCAACGGGTGACGTGCGGTTTGAACCGCCGACCTTTCGGATTTCAGTCCGCTCCTATAACCGTTGAGCTATTGAGGCTTGGCCGTGCTTGGTTACCACTCTACAAGCTAAGGCGCCAAGCGTGTTCTAGCGTTTTGTACGATTCCATGTGTAAAATAATTTAGGGGATTTTTGGGTAAAAAATAGGTAAACAGTTTATCGTATGTAAATCGTAATTAAGTATACACTAATAATACTAAGCAACCAACGTCCATGAAATTTTGCAGACATATTCTAGAAACTAATATCTGTGTCTGTGGTGTTTTAGATTTTTCTAAAAATATGTAGTTTTAAAATTACAGGGGCTCAAAGATTTTTATGAAAATTTTAAGACCGCGTAACTTTGAAACCGAATATTTTAACAGAAATCTGGAAAACCACAGACATAGATATTAGTTTCTAGAATATGTCTGCAAAATTTCATGGACTTTGGTTGCTTAGTATTCAAATGAAATTGGAACTACGATTGTATGAAATGGTATGAAACGAGTGACGGAGAGAGCCCTCTTAACAATGATAACATTGTAGTACTGATTTTATATTACAGGATCAATTCGTTTTCCGTCTGTCTGTCTGTTTTGTCTGTCAAGAGAATCTATAGGGTACCTACTTCCCGTTGAGCTAGAATCATGAAATTTGGCAGATAGCTAGCACAATAGTAACAAAATCCGAAAACCGTGAATTTGTGGTTACATCACAAAACAAATTAAAAGTATTATTTCTTGTACCTGCGATGGTATGGAATCCTTCTTGTGTTAGTTTGACTCGCATTTGACCGTTTTTTTTTTTTTGACAGAATGACATGGGCTACTTTTTATGCCGGAAATTCAAATCTCTTGCATCGGCTAATGACTAATATTCGTTATCACAACAAGACCTCGTATGATGCAATTTAAATTAGTTTGAAAAAGGGATGCAAATCGCATCCCTCAAACCCCACACAAATTTTATCCCTAATAATAATGGTCTCCGATCAAAATGACAGTTAAATTAAACCGCAGGGCATCCTTATGTCCGACACGCATTCAACACGGCGAAATCCATGCAGTTGTTAACCACAATTTTATTTTTCCTAGTCAATTAGCCCAGAGTGGCACTACACATGTCGACATCTGTTCAACTACCAATGGGACGCGTTTCCGGACGTAGGTATTCCAGATTTTTTACGCGGGCGGTAAATTAACGCTTGGGGCGCGTTCGAAAATCCATGACACGTGCATGCCACGGCGTGCATTCAAAATTTGAAATGCGTATGACGCCGAAAGTTCATCGGAAATAGTTTTTAAAATTTTTGTTATCTGTTTCGGTGTTCATTTGACAGTTGGTTTTTTTGAAAGCTAATAAAAACCATAAACCCTATGTTTCTTCCATGAATCTATCTCGTTTTAACTCTAAGTACAGTCGGAACAAAGTCTGATGGCATGCCTGGCGCAAAGGTGAGCGCTGTGTTCTTATAAGTTCGAGGTCCCGTGTTCGATCCTTGGCAGAGGCAATTTGGAAAATATTTTCTAAATTATCTCTAGTCTAGTCCAGTAGGAGGCTTCGGCCTTGGCTAGTTATCACCTTACCGGAAACGCCGTGCCGCCAAGCGGTTTATCGTTCCGGTACGAAGCCATGTAGAAACCGATCAGGCTATGTATTTAATGAAACTGCCATACTCTTTCTAAGTTGACTGCCTCCATCTTAGTCTGCATGATTGCTTACTATCAGGTGAGATCGCAGCCAAGGGCTAACTTGTATCAGGAATAAATAAATAAAAAGTCAAAGTAGGTAGTTAAATACGTTTAATCTAGATCTTATCCTGAATGATCCTTGATCTTTGCCTAAAGGTACATTTAAATATAACATCCTAAGAAATTTTAAGACGGTAGGACCTCTAGCAGCTGTAGTCAATGTTACATAGTAGGTAGGTAGGAACTTTTTTGCATTACCTAGGTAGTAAGGCGCCTAAGTGCAATTCAATTCAATTAATTTATTACCGCGATTGCCATCTCAACCTGTCGAGTACTATACCTAGCTTTATTGGGATTCATAAATTTAATAAGCATAATAATAAAATTGATAGCTAGATAGATGTTAAATACCTAGTAAATTTTTTGTTTGACAAAAACTTTGAAAATAATAATAACTAGATACTTAATATAGCAAGTAGGTAGACTGTAGAGTCTAGTAGGTAAACTACAAAATTCTACACCTAGAGATACCTACCTACCTTAAGCAACCAAAGTCCATGAAATTTTGCAGACATATTCTAGAAACTAATATCTGTGTCTGTGGTGTTTTAGATTTTTATAAAAATATGTAGTTTTAAAATTACAGGGGCTCAAAGATTTGTATGAAAATTTTTAAGACCGCGTGCGTAACTTTGAAACCGAATATTTTAACAGAAATCTGGAAAACCACAGGCATAGATATATATTAGTTTCTAGAATATGTCTGCAAAATTCCATGGACTTTGGTTCCTTAATATTCAAATGAAATTGGAACTACGATTGTATGAAACGAGTGACGGAGAGAGCCCTCTATGCAGCTACCGCTGCGATTAGGGTTGTCACTTGTCAGGCTTTAAAAGGCGGACTCGGCGCTATATTAGGCCTTTTATATTTTCGTCTAAAAGCCGAATATATTTTTAAAGCCAGGCATAACATACAATGGTAGCTAATGCAATTAGGGTTGTCAGACCCTAAAATATAAAAAGTGGAATCGGTTCTATTTAGGCCATTTACATTTTTTGGCCTAAAAGCTGAATAGGTATTTTTAAATGCTGGGCATAACATACAATGCAGCTAATGCAATTAGGGTTACACCAGGCCCTTGGCCACTTAAACTTTTGATACCTACTACAGATCTAACTAGTGATCAACGCCAGTGCGCCATTGAATTGGCGCACGTTTTTCAGCCAAGATGTTCTCCATCCCCTTCCGCATTTCTGACAAAAACCCTAAAAGCTGGACAAGCTGGACATGTAGATATTTGGCAGACACGACCATAAAAAACTAAACCAGCTAAATCTGGACTGGAATTCAATTGAGTAAATATTTATAAATTACATCACAAGCGAATAATTTAAGCAAAATGAAAACTATTAAATATAAATCTAAAAACACTTTATTGATACGGGACGTGTATCCGAATAAATTTCCGATTTTAAAACTGACACGTCATGGCATGCATTCGATATTCAAATAATGCACACAGATGAATTTATTTTTTAATAACTGCGTCCGAAATTCCAGCTCTATTTTTAATATTTTACAAACAAAAATAATACTATAATAGGTACTCGTTTTCTCGTATTTGTTCATAAGGTTCTAAAATGTACTAACAACCTTGCCTAGGTTATTAGTACATTCTGAACTCGATCTCTACAGATCAGAGACAGGCATCCTACCTACCATAAATATCCTACCTAAAAAACTACCAAGGTAGGCACTTATTTTTTAGCAAACCGTTGCATCCGTCAAATTTTTTTGAAATTCAAATTTTAAAATGACATTGACATTTAGACATTTATGTAATGAAAAAACCAAAATGGTGCGCTGGTGTAAATAATTGTGTGCAAATTATCAACATATTTGGATTATTTAAAATTATTTTAGTTATTAAATGAAAATAAACGTGCTTAATTATTGTAGGTTGGTTTGTTTTGTGTTTGAACGGTAATTTGTTTTGCTATTGTTAGTGATTAGTACAGTTGAGCTAGATTCAAGTTAGCAAAGCTATTCACAACACTAATATTTATTTACGAGTGATGATATCTTCGCAAATTAATTAATTTGGTTTGTCTGATGTCTGTTAATTTTGTTGTGCGTAACGCCATCTATTGGGGTAAGTTTTTTGCAATTTCTGAATTACATGGTCATTTTTATTTCTTAAAAACAATTTATTTTGCTGAATGAATACTGATTAAAGATTTTGACTGGACTTCCAATTCATTGTTTTAATATTATTTCAGGTTGGTTAGTACTTAGTTATTCTGTGTCAAAATAACAAATGTTAAAAGAAATGCTTATTTAATTAAGAATAATTAATGGAGAAGAGGTGATTATAATCGTGGTCGACGTGCTATCAAGACAACTGAGGGCCTAAGATGCCTTGGGGTCAACGCGAAGGAATACCGTTGCGGCCGCCTAATTAATAGTCGCCCACTCGTACTGGACTCGAACCCGCTCCCAGGCTCTGTTTACTGCACACTAACACGCCACGCATCTACAATGCAAATCCTCCAAACACGATCCACAATCTGCGATTCAATACCGACGCATTACAGCTCGGAGCTTGCCATCGCATACGAAATCGAATCGGGACTATCGATTTAACTACATGAGGGTCGTAGAAAGAATTCCTTACAACAATGAGTCGGTGTAACAATAAATACCTTAATGATATCCCGAGTTCCGAGAGAAAAGGCGTCCGGCGGCGGCAGGCTCACCCGTCCCACTCTTTTGAAGAGAAATCCGACACTATAACATCTGAACACGCAACATCACAATACGAAATGGCACAATCTCACAGGAGCACTATATAGTGGAATCCACAGCACTGGTTTGGTTAAGGTACAAAAGATGTTTTTTCGTAACACAACGCGCTAGCGTTACTCCTTCGTATAACAACCGACGCACACGGCAGCCGGGCACGAACTGAACTGGTTTTGCCGGGAGAGAGGGAGGGGGAAGACGGTCGGGTGCGTTTGGTTCGGTTTTATGAAAATATTTCGTGAGTAATGCACGTGTTATGTCGAGTGCGTCGGCCTAGAGCGGCCTCGGATCTTTGATTGAAGTGCATCGGAACCTACCTAGATGGAGATTATGAAAGCCTACGCTACGCCTGTAACGCCGGATAGGTAGATAGCGACAAGCTTTTGAAGAGGGATGCCAAATGCAGGCTGTTGTTTCTGACAGACGTCTGTGATCTTTGTCTGCATTTAGCAAATTACAACCTAACCTACGTTGTAACTTGCCTCGAATAGACTTCCCTTGATGTTAATATCTATTTATGGAAAGAGAGTAGTCCTGAGAGAGTAGAAACGGGACTGATTTACAAGCAAATATTGTAGTAATGGAATTTAAACAGTGCACTTTATGGCGACAGCAGGAACTCCCTCAAAAAGCCTTTCTGGATTTGGTTCTGAAAGGTAATAAATCGGGATCTAGTAAGTTTACAAGATCAAAGTAGTTACCTAACTATTCAAAGCATATTAAGTTGAGCTTTGTACAAGTACCTAGGTACCTACACTGGATTTCAGTTGCTACATTACATAGTAAATTTACGCAGTTTTTGAAAATATCTAATAGTCCAGCTCAAGATCTGACGACCTGTAAATATTCTCTTACTATAGCTTCAGAAAGGTCAGATTATGTGCAAATCAAAAACTGTAGACATCTTCAAAAAAAATATCCATCAAACTTTAAATAAACCCTTTGGAGTACCTAAAACTTGTTTAAACTCCTTTTCAGGTTTTGGGACACATGTAGCTCCCCTTAGCAATTTCTTCGCATCTGTCCTTGATAGTTGAGAACCTTGAGCGGGTATTACCAATCCAAGGTTTTTATTCAAGCAATGACTTAAATGGAGGAACTTTCCACTGTAGTTGCAAAACTGTCATTGAATACCAAAATTTTCTAAGACATTTGGCATATCAAACTGGGTTTGTAACGGGAAAATCCACTCGGAAGTTATAGCACTCATAGTACATGTATTTGAACCCGTGGTCATGTTCAAATTATAAAGGCTGAAGGCTTTTGTCTTCCAACGAGTCCGTCCCCGTTTCGAAAGCAAAGCAAAGCTCACCGGAACATGAGCTTTGGAGGCATTGGGATTGTATCTGCAATCAAATTTACAGCGAATGGGAGGGCTGGATCGATATTAGCTCTCTTATTGGACTTATCTTGATATGGAAGTTGATAAGCGAATAGAATAAAGGCGGAGATATAGTTTTGAAACGGGACGCGTCTTGAATGAATTCAAATTTTGCTTTCCACAATCGGACCCATCACCCCTAGGTGCACAACCAACTTCTCTTCCGTTAGTTTGGTGATACTCTTCGTCCACCCAGGAATTCCAAAAACATCCCAGAGGCATTTTATAGTGGGGCATCCCAAATAAGTATGTCCCTTCTCAAAGCACAATATACATGTATGCAAATAAAGCTTGAACTGATTTTATGAATACTTAACCTTTTTACCCGACTATGGCAAACTTTTAAGACTTAAGCACATATGTTTTACACTAGTGAATAAGGAACTCTTGTAATGCTAGATGAAAGTGTTGAAAAATAAATAAAAATAAAATGTATGTAGGTTAGTATTTATGTGTGTTCCACCGTTGCGCCTAAACTGCTGAACTGATTTTGATGAATGAGGTGACAATCGATTCGTTATTATAGTGCGGGTGACATTATGACATAGGCTACACTAGTTGATGCCCGCAGCTTCGCCCGCGTGGGTTTAGGTCTTTAAAAATCCCATAGAAATTTTTGATTTTCCAGGACAAAAGTAGCATGTCAAGCGATGCAAGTTATTTCTGTGCCAAATTTCGTAAAACATTTAAACGGATGATCCTTTAAAAATCCCGTCGGATCCCCCAAAATAGGTTCAGCCATATCCCGTTCATACGCTGTTCAAACAGACAAACAAAAAATTTAAAAACATGTGATTCAGCTATGGTACAGTTTAAATAATCATATGAATTTAATATGAGGCAGTTATTTCGAAATTACAGACAGAGATAGAAGTATAAATTTTATATACCTACGAATTAAATCCCGACAAATGTTATATCTAAACAAGTGGGGGGGTCTCCAAAAAATTTTTTTTTGCTATTGTGATGTCAAATCAAAGAGGAGTAAATTTCGAGTTCATAATTTATATAATTATAATACTTACAATTTTAAAATATACCAAGTGATAAAAAAAAAATTTTTATTTTACTTCAGAGTCGGGTTTTAGTATTGAATAACCTTTATTATTAAAAAAAGTTATGCCCCGTCTTAAAAACGTTATGTGGTTTTAAAAAGGTAAGCTTGGCTATACAAAAGAATTCGGCTCTTAGGCCAAAATGTCCGGCCTAATATATCGTGCGTGACAACCCTACGCACGAACCTAAGACTACTAATACCTACTTTTATGGTGTTCTACATTTCAATACGACACAACACCATAATCAACATCATCAATCCATCGCCGGCCCATTACTGAGCACGGCTCTCCTTTCAGAATGAGAATGGCCATAGCGTCGTGGACTTTAGGCCATAGTCCACGACGCTAGCTAAGTGCGGATTTGCAGACTTTATTCGTTTTGAGAACTCTCAGGTAGGTACGTAGTTTCCTCACGATGTTATCCTTCAACTTTAAAACAAAAGGTAGGTAGGTACCTACTTATTTAGTTGCATGAAACGCATAGGTAGGTATTATAGCTCCAAAAAGTTATGCGTGCCTGGAATCGAACCTGGCCCATCCGAATAGGAGTGGCTATACTTCTTATACGACAAATACATTCTGGAATTCTGGTTTTTTTTTTTTTAAATTCAGTGGGAACTCTTTGGTTTTCAGGTATAAAAATTAGCCTAGTATATGTAAATCCAGGGTATAATCTATTGCCATTCCCAGCCAAATCTGTATCATATTTGTGTGAAAGAGTAACACACACACACACACACACAAACTTTCGTCTTTATAATATTAGTGTGATGGATCATCGTTCTTATCTACAAGTGCAAAGTGTAATATTTTCACGTAGAGTTAAGTTGCGTTTTAAAATTATGTTTCTACTTTACGTTGGTCCTTATATTAAGTATAGTTACGTAGTATAGTAATGCATAGAGTCCATATGGAGACTGGAGTTCTATTTGTATTCAAATTAGCCCAGTTTCCTTGAGCTCATATTTCGTAGATTTCGCGGTAGGTACTTCCTGGCAGGCTATTTGTGTGAACTTTATAATTTACTAGTTGTTGTTCTGCAACTTTGTCCGTGTTTTGTTTTTCCCGTATTACTAACTGCTCATAATCTTGCCTTCCGAATCTCATTTTTAGCGACTACATAATATCAGGTGTTTTCCGAATTTTTCCAAAAATGTTAGTTTTTTGAAATTTAGATATAAGACTAGCGCTTGCAGGCTGCAATCATACTTGCTGGCAAGTGATGAGGCACCTTATGGTGGAGTGCGCTTGTCTAGAAGATGCCCCACCTTTTCACTCTTGACTTAAAGATAAGTAGCTACAGTAGATACAAGTATAAAGTCCCGTAGAGCGAAAAGTCATTAAATCCAAAAGTAGCGATTTTTTTTATTAATTTAGAAATGAAATTAACTCACCATATCTTTCAGCAAGTTTCTGTTTAAGCGCGATAACGCACTCATTCGGTCTGAATACGTGAAAATATAAAAAACTCGGACCGAACTCGGATATCGAAGTCGAATCTTTGGTATAGAGACAGCTTGCATCTCGGAAAATCAAAAAGTTTAAAATTTAATTTGAAAAAACTGAAACTTACGCAGACGAATGACTCCTGAATGAAAAGCCAATTGCATGCAACTTTTGTATGCAACTTTGTCTATAGGAAATTCGTCAATTCAGTGAGGTGAAGTCATACAGTGTTCAATATTGAACCGATAAAAAGCAATTACAGCAATAATATTACTACCAATATTGATTCACTTGTGTGCATATAAGCCAGGATTAAAACCTCCAGCGAGGAAATAAATTAAAAGCAAAACGCTTAAGAGGGCGAGCCGGGAATTTTACGATATTAATAAACCCCTATTAGCAAGACAAGATGGCGCGTGGTAATTTTAAACACCTGAATATCGTTTGACCGAGTTTTGTAATTATTATCTTAATCTCTCCTGCTCAAATATTTCTCTTCTATCTATTCAACCTTACTACTTACGAGCACTTCAATATTGTATGGGAAACTCTGTTTGTATATTTTATACTAACTTCGTTCGCGTGGACATAGGTTTTTTAAAAATCCCGTGGGAGCTCATTGATTTCCCGGAATAAAAAGTAGCCTATGTGTTAATCCAGGGTATAATCTATCTCCATTCCAAATTTCAGCTAATTCCGTCCAGTAGTTTTTGCGTGAAAGAGTAACAAACATACACACATACAAAACACACATACACTTTCGCCCTTATAATATTAGTGTGCAGTGTGATTGATACAAACGGACGTCAAGACGCTAAGGCGTCTTCCTTCTATTTTGGAAGTCGGGGGGTTCGATCTTGAGTAGGTACCTCTAACTTTTCGGAATTATGTACGGAGAGTATTAGGAGACTTGTGCTCGGTAGTGGGCCGGCAATGGATTGATCATGATGATGATGTTCTTAATCTCTCCTGTTCTCAATATAAATAAAGTTAAACAGGCAAAAACTAATGCTAGAATAGCTAATCCATACTTCCTTACTAATGTTATAAATGCGAAAGTGTGTCTGTCTGTAAATCTGTCTGTCTCCCTGTCTGTATGTCTGCCAGCTTTTCACGGCTCAACAGTTTAATCGATTTTGAGGTACAGACTTAGCTTATATCCCGAGGCTTATATCCCTAAAAAGCAAATAGTTCCCACGGGGGGCGGGATTAAAAAATCTAAATCCACGTGAACGAAGTCGCGGGCATCGTCTAGTGTTTAAATACTAAGATTCAACTCTTGAACTTCCCAAGTAAAATTCATGTTTTAGAATTACTTGAAGCAGAATTATTATAATACAAAAGTTGTTATTGTCCCTATAAGTCAACCTCTGGGGAAGTTACCTCAATCTTATTTCACATTTAATATGCCGTTTTGGGTTCGTATAATTTCTTGAAAATGTTTTTATTGCTTAGTCTTTAGCTTAACTTTTCTAAAACTTAACTAAAGTTTATCTTAATTTAAACACGAGGAAAGTAAGTACTCGTTTGAATTAATTGATATAGGTAAGTACGTACTGTGGTGCACCGATTACTTCCACAACCGAATTTTCATTTCAAAGCCTCAATAGCTCAACGGTTATAGGAGCGGACTGAAATCCGGAAGGTCGGCGGTTCAAACCCGTTGCACTATATTCGTACCTACTCCTAGCACAAGCTTTACGCTTAGTTGGAGGGGAAAGGGGGTTTACTTGTATGAAATTTTGTCGAATCGAAATCAGTTTTCAAGGAATTGATAAAAACCTACATAATTATAAGGCAGGTTTTGGTAATTTTTCAATTACTATCTGACTTTAAAGTGCCTGCCCTTTAATTGAAAATTTTCTTAGTGTTAAACTTTATTACTTTCTCTAATCATTTTTTACCCCTTTTCAAAAACCAACAGAGTAAAGTTTTTTGCAAATTACACAGGTAAGCAAATTTTAGAATTCTCTTCATTGTTAGAGTTCTTTCAGACGTGCCACATCT
Organism: Maniola jurtina; assembly: GCF_905333055.1. Taxonomy (NCBI): domain Eukaryota; kingdom Metazoa; phylum Arthropoda; class Insecta; order Lepidoptera; family Nymphalidae; genus Maniola; species Maniola jurtina. The sequence goes on from NC_060051.1 coordinate 4,313,131, forward strand.
TCTTGTGGCATCTGCAGCGAAGGCATTTCATCATCATGATCAACACATCACCGGCCCACAGGGTCTCTTCTCAGAAGGAGAAGGATAGGCTCCATAGTCAGCCGCACTGGCCCAGTACATATTGGTAGACTTCCACACCTTTGAAAATTTATAGAGAACTAACTCTCAGGCACGTTAGATTGTCAGGTTTCCTAACGATCGTTTCCAATTTAAACAAGTGATATTTAATTGCTTAAAACGCGAATAACTCTGAAAAATCTTAGACTGCATCATCACTTACCACCAGGTGAGCAGTCAATGCCATCTTATGTGTATCTGAATAATAATAAATAAATAAAATTAGAGGTGCGTGCACAAATCCTCAATCTCTTTACCCATTACGCTATCACCACTCTACACTAGTCCAACCAATTACATTTGCACAAAATCAATGCCGGGCAACATTTTTGTGAGGTTGAATTAGTGTGGTCCGTCTTTAAACACGCTTACTTAAAATCAGGTGAAGCGTTTTGCCTATGCAAATCCGGCCTGCACAAATTAGCCTTACACAGCATAATGTTAAACCGTTATTGCATAAATTAAATGCAAATCGGTTTTTATTCCCTAACAAGGATTATTTTGATAAAGTACCTGTCTAGCAGCTTTGAGAACAAAAGATACAAGTGTAAATTAAAAATTTATAACACCCCCGACAAGTGAAGGTTACAGTAACTAGAAAATAGCTGATAACTTTCAAACGGCTGAACCGATTTCTTTGGATTATAGCTAAGAACACTCTCGATCTAACCACCTTTCAAACAAAAAAAAACTAAATTAAAATCGGTCCATTCGTTTAGGAGCTACGATGCCACAGACACATACACAGATACCCGTGAAACTTATAACACCCCTCTTTTTGGGTCGGGGGTTAAAAAAAAAAGATGTGATAGGTGTTTAATAGACATGTGCCACCAGCGAAATCTCAAGTTTGTAAACTCAACAGCGGTTTAAACTGTACGTTAATATTATATACCTGAACAAGTTTTCATTTCGAAATATTTATTTGTTTACGCGGTTCTTAAAAAAACATATCCAAAGTTTTCATATGTGAAATTCCTGCACAGGGTAAACGTATTCCAGTTGGAATTAAAAATATGGTAAGGTAGGTAACCTTAAAACTGAAAAAAATACTAGACTATGAGTCATGAGAAATAGAGAATATAGAGTTAATAAAAAATAATTTTTATTAGATGCATAGTATAGGTATATCAACACTTTCCTATCGCTTACAAAAAAACCACCATTTCATAATAATCCGAATTCCAATTAAAGTTAGTCGTAGACTTAGAAATCAAGAGTTAAGGACCCCTATTAGAGTACTCATGTCCTTACAAAACACAAAACAAACTCAATATTACATCAATCCAGAATTCAAAAACGAAATTGTTTTATGCGTGTTCCCACGCAAGCGGACGAAATCCTCCAAAATGGATGGATAAAGTGCAACCTGGGTACAGCCTTCCACATTTACCGGGAAATCTTTGAAATAGCCACCTCTATTGTTTGTTAAATAAAGGTGATAATGCAATATACTGATGGTAATTCTACAGACTGTACGTTGCATATAAATTGGAAATGGGCACTGGGCTAATGGATCAGAAAATATAGAACCTTTTATCGCTTTGTGTTTACCTTTGCCTACGACTTTAAATTATTTTTTGTAGGAATGTATGTCAATGTAAGCATAAATTAAAACTGATAAAGCTTCTTGAAAAAGATTAAAAAATTAATAAGCAAATCATTATAAAACTGGTAAACTAAAAGTTAACATGTTTGAATTTTTCTTTATTTATTCGGTTTTTTTTAAATAAAAAACAATTCAAACAACTAAACACAGTTCATGGTAGTTAGGGAACTTTTAACAAAACGTCGACGCTACGATGTCACTGGCAGGCGTCAAATGTTACTACCTGTATTCGACGCTAGGTAGTCTATGAAACGCCTATTTTTCTGTTTTCACGTCTCCCTAATATTTGACATATCGTCATATTAACAATTTTCGACCATCAAAAGGAGTACAATTGTACCCACTTTGAATAAATGATTTCGACTTTGACTTTGACTTTGTCGATTCAGGATCAAACCAAGAGTTCCCTGGTTCCGTACTCGGGTATTTTTTCGACATTTAACTTATTACTAATTATTTATTTGTTCATGAACATATTTAAATCATTTTTGTGATGTAACGACAAATTCACAGTTTTCGGATTTTTTCCTTTACTTGTGCTATAAGACCTGCCTACCTGCCAAATTCTGGGTCAACAAGAAGTACCCTACATTGACAGACATGACAGACGGACAGACAGACAGACTAACAGACAACAAAGTGATCCTATAAGGGTTCCGTTTATCCTTTTGAGGTACGGAACCCTAACAATCGACGCTGATGTTACTAACTTTAAAGTCCTTAAACTAATCGTGCTATTAATGAATAGACATTCGATACTGCGCTATTTTATCATCGTATGTACAAAAAAAAAAAACATAAAGCAAGTATGAAAACAGATCGCCTCGGTTGCAGCGTAACTATTTTATTTTTTTAAATTTTTTATACCTGAGCCCAGTTAATTGAGTACGACCAGAATGTTATTGAATTAAATGCGTCGGGTAGTAATATTGAGACTATCCAACAAATAATATTTTTATTGAAATTTCTTAACAATGGACTTCTAGTGCAGTTTTTAGGGTTTCGTACCTCAAAAGGAAAAACGGAACCCTCATAGGATCACTTTGTTGTCTGTCTGTCAGTCAGGAAACCTATAGGGTACTTCCCGTTGACCTAGAATCATGAAATTTGGTAGATAGGTAGGTCTTATAGCACAAGTACAGGAATAAATCTGAAAACCGCGAATTTGTGGTTATATAATTTAAAACAAATTAAAATGTGTTTCAATCATCAAAATAAGATAACTATACCAAGTGGGGTATCATATGAAAGGGCTCTACCTGTACATCCTAAAACAGATTTTTATTTATTTTTGTGTATAATAGTTTTTGATTTATCGTGCAAAATGTTGGAAAAAATGCCCGAGTACAGAACCCTCAGTGCGCGAGTCTGACTCGCACTTGGCCGGTTTTTAATATTTCAACTTCAACTTCAAAGCATTAATTAACGCTACATACATCTACTTACCTAATTTTATTTACATACTGGTCCTTTTTTATTGGTATTATATAATATTGTAATATAATATTGGTCCTGTCTTAGAAATATTTCTTTGAATGTTTCATTATTTATTAGCATGGCTGGCATAAAAAACCCGAACTAGCCTCGAGCGACGTAGTCGATCGCTTGTCAACTCAAAATTCCCCGAATGAACCCACCCGCCGAAACAGGATAGAGAATATAATCGGAGTCCCGAATTTCTGTCATTCGCAATTTGCTGACGAAATCTTGCTCGTCAAAGCGGGTATTTCTATAAAAACGCATTTTCTGAATTGCGGTGTCCTTTGATGTTAATCCTTGGATTTGGAGTCGGCTTTTTTTAGGTTGTTTGTATGTAAATGTTATCTTCCTTTTACATATTATCGTGATCATTCGCCTAGTGAGTTCGCCTGTCCACTACGGAGCACGGGTCTCCTCTCAGAATGAGGGAGGGTTAGGCCGTTCTCCACCACGCTGGCCAAGTGCAGGTTCAAAGACTTCACACACCTTGGAGAACATTATGTAGACTCTCAAGTAGGTAGAGATATTTTCTTCACTGCCAAGCAAGTGATGAAAAGTGCCAACGGGACCTTACTAAGCCTATTACTAACCCTCCGTTATCCGTCCGTCTGTCTGTCTGTCAGCAGGCTGTATCTCGTGAACCGTAATAGGTAGGGTTAAAATTTTCACAGAAAATGTATTTCTATTGCCGCTATAGCAACAATTAATTAAAATTACAAATCGTTGTTCTTTCGGTTTTTTTATGAGGCTTCTTGTGTTTTAATGTAATTGTTTGACTTACGGGGGTGACACAACGGTGATCTTCTTTGACCAAACCCCAAAAAAATTATGAAGAGAAAAAAAATCTGCTACTTGCATCACCACTTGAGCCGCCAAAAGTTAGGGCTTACTTCATTAAAACACTGACGCATGACAACGAAAAGTGGACCGTTAAAAATTTGAAAATCGAATCGGTTCGTTCCGCTTTCGTTTAGTTGGTATATTGAACATTTGATTGTCATGTCTGCTTGTCAGTGGTGAAATATGAATAACCAGCTGACTTCGTCCGCGTGGATTTACGTTTTTCGGAATCCCGCGGGAACTCTTTGATTTTCCGGGATAAAAAGTAACCTATGTGATAATCCAGGGTATAATCTATCTCCATTCCAAATTTTATCCAAATCCGTTCAGCCAAATTTTGCGTGATTGAGTAACAAGCATACAAACATCCAAACATCCACATTTTCACATTTATATTCTCGTTTTAGTAGGATTAAGGCAAAAAAGGCAGTGCTAAAGCACGTGTCCTTTATAACTACTATAATATTATTATGAGTGAAAGTGTGTCTCTCTATCCGTCTGCTACCTTTTCAAAAACCCCTGTGATCCATCCCTGAACCGATTTGACAAAATTAGTGCAGACATATATTGCATCTTGGGGACAGACATGGATACTTTTTGTCCCGGAAAATTAATGATAAAAAAACTTAAATTCACCTTTTTTTTCTTCAGGAAAATTCGCCATGAATACCACCGGCCACGGGGAGCACAGTGGTTATGTCGGACTCCTAACGACTGAAAATCTCACGAAGTTCCATACAACCGCTGACGACGGAGCACAAGGGAGCGACAACGCCTCGTTACTTCGCCAGCGGATGTCCGCCGCAGCAGACCACTGGGACACTACGTGCCCCCAAACACTGTTACAGGCATGCCGGAACGCCACAGCACGCCAACCAACCCGTGGACCACACTGAACGAAGGACCGCTCCGTGTCCATCATCCACAGGTCCTCCCGAGGGCGTATACTGCGCCCTCTGCTCGGGACAGTCAGAGGGACGCGTGGATAACACCCCCTCCCTGCCAGGTCAATAAGCCATGGCCAACAATATCCCATGACACCGACCCAAGCACTGCTGCTACGCGCAACACTCAGGCACACGGGGAGGTTACCTGGTTGGTACCCCAACTTAAATCCTCCTGAACCAAGTCGCGGACATTACCTCTTTAGTAAATATAGGTCTCTATGCTTATAGCTTTCATCCCGGGGACGGATATAGGCTACGTTTTATTACATAATAATCAAAAGATTGCTACGGGATTTTTAATAAAAATTAAATTAAAAATTTAAAAAACCCCCGACACATAAACCTCTAAAAAGTAAAAAATAATAGGTAAGTATGTATGGGCCCTTTAAGAATAGTATAAATAGTAAAGTTTTTATCCAAGCGCTCGTTGCGCCAGGGGACCGCTACCTATCATAAACTATGAAAGTCATCTGGTTGTAGAAAGAATAGTCTTTAGCGGTCCCCCGACGCAACGAACGCTTGGATAAAAACTTTACTATTTATACTATTCTTAAAGGGCCCATACATACTTACCTATTATTTTTTACTTTTTAGAGGTTTATGTGTCGGGGGTTTTTTAAATTTTTAATTTAATTTTTATTTCACGCTTTTTAAACTTTTATTCATAAATTACCGTTTATTTGTGCCATTCTAAAACCCAATTTCTATAATAATATAAATCCAATAAGGCAGCTAATATCTCTTCAAAAGTAACATCAATGTTATGTTAATTATACGTTCCATGAAATATTTTTGACCGAACATCACTAAATCAAGAATTATCTGAATGACTCACATAGTTTAACACGACCAAAACGAAATATCTGTTTCTAACATGTCGTTGCTTTAAAAATGTACCCATTTTACGTAGTCGTATAATAGTTCGCTTTTCACACGGCTTTTCAAGATATACCTACGATTAAATTGAAATCGACTTTCACCCGATGAAATAAGGAATAAAGTGGCTTGTATTTCATTTTGTTTGTTATTGCATGTCAAATTTTTATTTGACATAACTTTCAAAAACCGGTCAAGTGCGAGTCTGCCTTACACATGAAGAGTTCCGTACAAGTTTTTTTTAATGTAATGACAATTCAGTTGTCGGATTTTTCTGTTTACTTGGGCCACAGGAGTAGAGTGCTTGGGCTATAAGATATTGCTACCTGCCTTTCATGATTCTACGTAAACGGGAAGTACCCAATTTATAAGTTTTGATTCTCTTGAAAGATGACACACAGACAGACAACGAAGGGGTGAAGGAAAACATCGTCAGGAAACCTGCATGCTTAAGAGTTGGCCATAATGCTCCCTCAAAGGTGCGTGAGGTGTGCCAATACGTGCTTGGCCAGTGTGGTAGCTTCTCATTCTGAGAGGAGACTTGTGCCGGCGATGGGTTGATCCTGATGATGATGAATTTTAAACGTATTTTGTCAAAGTAAATAAGCTGAGTTCAAGCAGATAAAATATAAAGAAGGTGCGCCTAATGCATCATCCAAACCTGCGCGACAAAGCGACTACGATGCGGGAACCTCAGCCGCGCGGAGGGTCATCGCCTCCTACGATATTTAATGGTGACATGCACACCTACGCGACTACAACAGAGGCTACAACATTTTTTTTTCTACAGATACCTACTGAACCCTAAAAATAGTTTGACTATGGTTTGGGTTTGGGCTTGGATGAATAAATACTCAGGATGGTATGCTCCGAAAAGTTAAATGAAGCAGGGCTAACTGTCAGTTGATGAGTATGTGTGCGTTATGGAATGATACCATTCACATATGAAAATTTGCCTATTTTCCTATTTTTCCCTATTTTTCCCTTTCACGATGATTATTATTAATAAATGAGATCTCATTAGATTAGTATTTATTATGATAGTTACAAATCAATAGATGTTCGATGATAAAAATAATAATAATAGATTGCAACGTATTAAAATTTACCTACTCTGTTTTTACATAACTTTGAATTTTACAGTATAGGGCCTCTGGTCCTATTGAAAATCTCTGCTTAACAGGGTGCCCATCACTATATAATCGTATCCTGACAGTTAAAAATTAAAAAGTTAAAAAGTCAAATATAAAAACACAATATATTCACTAAAAATATTTAATAATAATCCAAGTATGTACCAGTTGGCGATTTTGTTTAGCGTAGCTCGCAGGGTTAGTAGACGATTCACTACTTTTGGTGTTATACACCGGGCAAGTTTACATCCTTATTTATTTATTTTATTTATTTATTTATTTAATTATTTAATTAGAACGGACCTCTTAAGTCCAATTACACTAATTAAATTAAGTTACACAATAAAAATAAATTTGTCAAAGTAATTAGAATTTGTAAGTTACACAATAAAGTCAATAATAATCAAATATGTCAACTACAAATTTTCACAAAAGTGCAGGATCTGACCTTATATCGTAGATCTCTTACCAAATTACACAAAGCGGCTCTTGGGTAGCGGTTTTTTTTTTCTCTAAGCCAAATTCAAAGTTATTTATTCAAAATGGGTTCATATTTTATTTGTCTTGTGTTTTCTGACATTTATGACCTTAAAAAAAATATCTAAATAAAGATAAATATTCTAGCTATCCGTATAGCGTCCCATCTTTGACCACATCACGCGTGACGAGTCCTCCGTTCGTCGCTAAGGTTGTTTTGGTGGGTGCCTACTACCTATCATGGACTAACTATAACTAAATAATATTATTAATATAGTAAGATTTTGATTACCTATTTATTTATTTCTTTATTGCACACACAAACATATACATTTACAAAAAACATAGAAGACAACATGGTACCTAGGTACCTAATTACGTAGGTACTTCATGATAAATTACGTAGATACCTAGGTACTTCATGATAAATTTGGCATGCAGCTATTATGACGGAGACTAGTATATTAAATGTAGTAATAAGTTTTGTTTTAGTTAAATTTCAATATCAATTTAAAATCTTTTAATTAACAAAACAGCCCTTTTCGCTTAATTATATTATGATTGTCATCAAAAATAAAATATAAATTTGTCTAAATATCATGAAAAAAAAAATTGCTCATTTTTAGGCAAAATTACCCCATTTATTTTCTGACAACCCTAGACTTCAATTTGAAGTTGTGTAATTTGCACAGCACGATTACGATACGATTTAAAATTAAATTATTTCATTGAAGTGTCAAACAAAAAAATATAATCACTACGTTGTGTCAAATGCGTATCGGAAGGTGTTAAGTGGCCAGTTTCGTAGAATTTATGTTGAGTTTGTGTGCGTGACGTGTAATTACAGAGATTTGGTCGATAGTTGTGCTTCCTTCGTTTGTACGGCGGGGTCACCGGTTGGGTTTGGGTTGATTGTTCGTGGCCTTTGGTTGACTGTTGGATATTATAATTGAATTGATGTTTTCTCGTTTAACTGTGATTATAATATTTTATAAATTAGAAACTCCGCGCCTACGATCCAAAGTATCGGAGTTTTCCAAAACATTATTTTCAAATAAATAATTATGTATCTAAGCAACGTCCATCTTGACAGCTTGACATTTGCCAATTGACATAATATTATGAACCTCTGTTACAATAGTGAAAGATCCCAGGGCCACCAGCCGTCACGTATTTTCTGACGAACGAAATGTGGACGATTGAGTAGTGTTAGTATGTACTAAGAACGCATGCCTACAGACCTGCTAGCTTGCTTAGATGGCCAATTTTCAGGTATCAGGTAATCAAGGTACATAAAAACATTACTTACCTCACGTAAATTCTCCAATTTTTTTAATTTTTAGCTGATTTTTTTTAAATATTAATAATTAATTGACATAAGTATAAGAGAGTGAGAGAGAAGTCAATATATCCTAATACATGTCTTACTCAGTCTCATGCGCGTAGATAATGATGCCCTCGCGCTCAAACCCACAGAGGCATTAAAATTGAATTTAGGGGATGATTGGCCCTCTGGGTGGGTCTGTCTTCTTGTAAAAGGTTTTAAAATAGTTGTCTGGTGGACATATATAAAAATGGAGCATCAGAATTTACGTGCAGTTAAGTAATTACTTATTTTGGGAGCTTTAAAGCGTCTGCAAAGCAATACGGCCGACGCGGGAAGTGTCTAGGAGTATTGGCGACATATTTTTAAGGATATTGCCTAAAATATACGTAAAAATCAGTTTGGAGAATTTACGTGAGGTAAGTAATGGTTTTATGTACCTTGATTATCAGATACCTGAAAATTGGCCGTCTAAGCAAGCTAGCACGTAGGCTAGGCATGCTTTCTTAATACTTACTAACACTACTCAATCGTACATATTTCCTGTGTCAGAAAATACGTAACCTCTGGTGGTCCTGGGATAAAAGTAATAAGAAAACCAGAAAAGAGCTGATAACTTCCAAACGGCTGAACCAATTTTTTTGGATTATAGCTAAGAACACTCTCGATCAAGCCACCTTTCAAACAAAAAAAACTAAATTAAAATCGGTTCATTCGTTTAGGCGCTACGAGGCCACAGACAGATACACAGATACACAGATACACAGATACACAGATACACAGATACACAGATACACAGATACACAGATACACAGATACACAGATACACACGTCAAACTTATAACACCCCTCTTTTTGGGTCGGGGGTTAAAAACCAAAATCCACTCGGACAAAGTCGCGAGCGTCAACTAGTACTTTATAAAAATTAATCTGTCTGTATATGTTCGTTACCCATGCGTTCATCCGATGGAGTTGGATGTATGGATACATGGTTGTTTATCCTATTGTGTCTAAATTACGTACCTAGGTACTAAGAAACTATCTACGTCTTTAACCTAACGATATAAAAATCGGTGATTCATGACTTTTAATCAATATGTCCATTTTTAAACCCCCTGACCCAAAAAGAGGGGTGTTATAAGTTTGACGTGTGTATCTGTGTATCTGTCTGTGGCATCATAGTTCCTAAACTAATGAACCAATTTTAATTTAGCTTTCTTTTGTTTGAAAGGTGGCTTGATCGAGAGTGTTCTTAGTTATAATCCAAGAAAATCGGTTCAGCTGTTTGAAAGTTATCAGCTCTTTTCTATTTATACTTTTCTATTTTTTATTTAAACTTGTACTCCGACGTACTTTGACGCTCGGATTCTGTCAATGTTGGCGAGTTGTGAAATCTCATACTAACCCTGGATCTACATATTTTCAACAAGTTTTTTTGCCAACTGTACCCCTTTCTACCTTTTACAGCCCTTTTTATCCTTTAACGGTACGATTTTCCTTTTACGTGGCTAATTTCCAACCGCATTAACTAAAAGGCCTAATTAAGAACTAAGTCTTGAACACTTTTCAGCCTGAAGGTCGTACTTTGGGGTTGTTTCAAAAATTATTATTTAAAGGCACTTCGTAATTTCTTAATGCCAAGTTCTTCTGAAAATAATACTGTGGTTGGGTTTGTACTTTTTTTACATTAAAAAAATAGATTTTGAACTGAGAAGGGTGTGTTCAGGGCTCCATATAGTAACCCTAGGAATTTTTATAAGTAGTTTCATTTAGTCCATCTGTACGTCTGATTGTCACAGCCAATTTTAATATAAACTATAAGAGCTCTAAGTTTGAAATTTAGTAGATAATTGTTATAGAAACTTATTAACTTAAGCAATTAAATATCCATTAAAAAACCTGCATAATATTCTTAAAGGTGTGTGAAGTCTGCCAATTCGCACTAAGCCAGCGGGGTGGACTATGGCCTAAACCGATTCATTCTGAGAGGAGATGCGTGCTTAGTAGTGGGCCGGTGATGGGTTGATCATGGTGATGATAGAAACTTATCACCGCTACATTTTCCATTCAAGCGTGCTCCATCTTAGGCTGCATCATCTCTTGCTACCAGGTCTGTGCAGCCAGGCGCTAGTGTATAAATTTAAAAAAAAACCGGCCAAGTGCGACTCTTGCGCACTGAGGGTTCCGTACTCGGGTATTTTTTCCAACATTTTGCACGATAAATCAAATCAATTACTTACACATAAAAATAAATAAAAATCTGTTTTAGAATGTACAGGTAAAGCCCTTTACTATGATACCCCACTTGGTATAGTTATCAGCTTACTTTGAAAATTAAAACACATTTTAATTCAGATTTATTCCTGTACTTGTGATATAATACCTACCTGCCAAATTTCATGATTCTAGGTCAACGGGAAGTGCCCTATAGGTTTTCTTGACAGACACGACGGACGGACGGACGGAGGGACGGATATTAAAATTTTCAAAATTTTAATTTTCAGGGTATCTCCGGAACACCCGTCCCGTTGGTACCCATCGTTTCGCTTTTATAATTTATTTATCGTAATGCACAAGAATTCCTTACAATTTATATCTCGCTAAACTGCACAGCAGTTTGTTGGCGGGAATTCAATGAGAAAACGAGCTTATCATATTACGAGCTACAAAGGCCAAGTTTCGCGTAGCCTGCCCTTAACCAAGAACGATTTTCGGGAGTCCCAGGAGTATTTAATAATGTCGTAATGGAGGGCTCCGAATTTTATATTTTAATTTAATGAGTGGGCGCTCCGTCAAATTATGTCAAATATTGGAATAGTAAAGATGGCTTGTAAATCTTGTAATACAATTTGGAAACTTTTACATTACTCAGGATGTTTGCTCCAAAACTTCTAGAATTTTTTTTACTGGTTTAATGGCCCTGGGTTCTAGCCATTTTGAACTTGAAAACTTCTAGGAACTTGCCTTCCTACGTTCATTTATCGTTATCATTATCATGATCAACCCATCGCCGGCTCACTACAGAGCACGAGTCTTCTCTCAGATTGAGAAGGGTTTTGTCCATAGTCTACCACGCTGGCCAAGTGCGGATTGACAGACTTCACACACCTTTGAGAACATTATGGAGAACTCGCAGGCATGCATGTTTCCGCACGATGTTTTCCTTCACCGTTAAAGCAAATGATATTTAATTACGCAAAATTAATCTAGATATATCCATGTCTAAAGGTTGATTTTTTCTCTCTTCTTCTTGGTCGTATCACTATCCAATATCCATATCATAAATGCGAAAGTGTTTATATTGGTTTGTTTTTCTTTGTTATAATTAATTCCTAGGAAACAAATTATTACTGATCACAATCATTTATTTCTGATAATATCTCTACCAATAGTAGTATCTTTATATAATTATTTTAAAGATTATGTAAATGATAAAAAAGCATGGATTTGACTCGCTCCAGCAATGCGCGCGGCTGCAATTGCTTGTATAGTATGGAATATTATTGTAAATGGAACAATTGAAAAGAGCAACCTCCAAATTTCTTGCTGGTTCTTCTCGGTAGGAACGGCATACCTCTGGTTAGTGGTAAATTATTTGATGATTTAAAAGCACTTGTAAAAGTTTATTTGAATAAAAATCTATTCTATTCTATAAGTATAGGCCATAGAGCAAAATAATAGAACGACATGAAATCTACCCTAATTACCTTACCCTTTATACCTTATCTTCCGTTTAATAAGCAAAATTGCCGTTTAACGAAACTTCCTTCAGTTCCAGGCCACATTTTCGAAATAACCTAATTAAGACCTAACTGAAAGACTTTTAGCCTGAAGGAATAATTATACTCTATACCTATATTAAGGTAGCTTATGCCCACGACTTCGTCCGCGTGGGCTACACAAATTTCAAACCCCTGTTTTACCCCTTTATGTGTTCAATTTTGATTTTTTTTTCTTAGCGGATGTTTCCGTCATAATAACTGTCTGCATGCCAAATTTCAGCCTTATCAGTGTAGTAGTTTGAGCTGTGCGTTGATAGATTAGTCAGTCAGTAAGCTTTTCCTTTTTAACCCCCGACCCAAAAAGAGGGGTGTTATAAGTTTGACGTGTGTATCTGTGTATCTGTGTATCTGTGTATCTGTGTATCTGTGTATCTGTGTATCTGTGTATCTGTGTATCTGTGTATCTGTGTATCTGTCTGTGGCCTCGTAGCGCCTAAACGAATGAACCGATTTTAATTTAGTTTTTTTTGTTTGAAAGGTGGCTTGATCGAGAGTGTTCTTAGCTATAATCCAAAAAAATTGGTTCAGCCGTTTGGAAGTTATCAGCTCTTTTCTGGTTTTCTTATTACTTTTATCCCAGGACCACCAGAGGTTACGTATTTTCTGACACAGGAAATATGTACGATTGAGTAGTGTTAGTAAGTATTAAGAAAGCATGCCTAGCCTACGTGCTAGCTTGCTTAGACGGCCAATTTTCAGGTATCTGATAATCAAGGTACATAAAACCATTACTTACCTCACGTAAATTCTCCAAACTGATTTTTACGTATATTTTAGGCAATATCCTTAAAAATATGTCGCCAATACTCCTAGACACTTCCCGCGTCGGCCGTATTGCTTTGCAGACGCTTTAAAGCTCCCAAAATAAGTAATTACTTAACTGCACGTAAATTCTGATGCTCCATTTTTATATATGTCCACCAGACAACTATTTTAAAACCTTTTACAAGAAGACAGACCCACCCAGAGGGCCAATCATCCCCTAAATTCAATTTTAATGCCTCTGTGGGTTTGAGCGCGAGGGCATCATTATCTACGCGCATGAGACTGAGTAAGACATGTATTAGGATATATTGACTTCTCTCTCACTCTCTTATACTTATGTCAATTAATTATTAATATTTAAAAAAAATCAGCTAAAAATTAAAAAAATTGGAGAATTTACGTGAGGTAAGTAATGTTTTTATGTACCTTGATTACCTGATACCTGAAAATTGGCCATCTAAGCAAGCTAGCAGGTCTGTAGGCATGCGTTCTTAGTACATACTAACACTACTCAATCGTCCACATTTCGTTCGTCAGAAAATACGTGACGGCTGGTGGCCCTGGGATCTTTCACTATTGTAACAGAGGTTCATAATATTATGTCAATTGGCAAATGTCAAGCTGTCAAGATGGACGTTGCTTAGATACATAATTATTTATTTGAAAATAATGTTTTGGAAAACTCCGATACTTTGGATCGTAGGCGCGGAGTTTCTAATTTATAAAATATTATAATCACAGTTAAACGAGAAAACATCAATTCAATTATAATATCCAACAGTCAACCAAAGGCCACGAACAATCAACCCAAACCCAACCGGTGACCCCGCCGTACAAACGAAGGAAGCACAACTATCGACCAAATCTCTGTAATTACACGTCACGCACACAAACTCAACATAAATTCTACGAAACTGGCCACTTAACACCTTCCGATACGCATTTGACACAACGTAGTGATTATATTTTTTTGTTTGACACTTCAATGAAATAATTTAATTTTAAATCGTATCGTAATCGTGCTGTGCAAATTACACAACTTCAAATTGAAGTCTAGGGTTGTCAGAAAATAAATGGGGTAATTTTGCCTAAAAATGAGCAATTTTTTTTTTCATGATATTTAGACAAATTTATATTTTATTTTTGATGACAATCATAATATAATTAAGCGAAAAGGGCTGTTTTGTTAATTAAAAGATTTTAAATTGATATTGAAATTTAACTAAAACAAAACTTATTACTACATTTAATATACTAGTCTCCGTCATAATAGCTGCATGCCAAATTTATCATGAAGTACCTAGGTATCTACGTAATTTATCATGAAGTACCTACGTAATTAGGTACCTAGGTACCATGTTGTCTTCTATGTTTTTTGTAAATGTATATGTTTGTGTGTGCAATAAAGAAATAAATAAATAGGTAATCAAAATCTTACTATATTAATAATATTATTTAGTTATAGTTAGTCCATGATAGGTAGTAGGCACCCACCAAAACAACCTTAGCGACGAACGGAGGACTCGTCACGCGTGATGTGGTCAAAGATGGGACGCTATACGGATAGCTAGAATATTTATCTTTATTTAGATATTTTTTTTAAGGTCATAAATGTCAGAAAACACAAGACAAATAAAATATGAACCCATTTTGAATAAATAACTTTGAATTTGGCTTAGAGAAAAAAAAAACCGCTACCCAAGAGCCGCTTTGTGTAATTTGGTAAGAGATCTACGATATAAGGTCAGATCCTGCACTTTTGTGAAAATTTGTAGTTGACATATTTGATTATTATTGACTTTATTGTGTAACTTACAAATTCTAATTACTTTGACAAATTTATTTTTATTGTGTAACTTAATTTAATTAGTGTAATTGGACTTAAGAGGTCCGTTCTAATTAAATAATTAAATAAATAAATAAATAAAATAAATAAATAAGGATGTAAACTTGCCCGGTGTATAACACCAAAAGTAGTGAATCGTCTACTAACCCTGCGAGCTACGCTAAACAAAATCGCCAACTGGTACATACTTGGATTATTATTAAATATTTTTAGTGAATATATTGTGTTTTTATATTTGACTTTTTAACTTTTTAATTTTTAACTGTCAGGATACGATTATATAGTGATGGGCACCCTGTTAAGCAGAGATTTTCAATAGGACCAGAGGCCCTATACTGTAAAATTCAAAGTTATGTAAAAACAGAGTAGGTAAATTTTAATACGTTGCAATCTATTATTATTATTTTTATCATCGAACATCTATTGATTTGTAACTATCATAATAAATACTAATCTAATGAGATCTCATTTATTAATAATAATCATCGTGAAAGGGAAAAATAGGGAAAAATAGGAAAATAGGCAAATTTTCATATGTGAATGGTATCATTCCATAACGCACACATACTCATCAACTGACAGTTAGCCCTGCTTCATTTAACTTTTCGGAGCATACCATCCTGAGTATTTATTCATCCAAGCCCAAACCCAAACCATAGTCAAACTATTTTTAGGGTTCAGTAGGTATCTGTAGAAAAAAAAATGTTGTAGCCTCTGTTGTAGTCGCGTAGGTGTGCATGTCACCATTAAATATCGTAGGAGGCGATGACCCTCCGCGCGGCTGAGGTTCCCGCATCGTAGTCGCTTTGTCGCGCAGGTTTGGATGATGCATTAGGCGCACCTTCTTTATATTTTATCTGCTTGAACTCAGCTTATTTACTTTGACAAAATACGTTTAAAATTCATCATCATCAGGATCAACCCATCGCCGGCACAAGTCTCCTCTCAGAATGAGAAGCTACCACACTGGCCAAGCACGTATTGGCACACCTCACGCACCTTTGAGGGAGCATTATGGCCAACTCTTAAGCATGCAGGTTTCCTGACGATGTTTTCCTTCACCCCTTCGTTGTCTGTCTGTGTGTCATCTTTCAAGAGAATCAAAACTTATAAATTGGGTACTTCCCGTTTACGTAGAATCATGAAAGGCAGGTAGCAATATCTTATAGCCCAAGCACTCTACTCCTGTGGCCCAAGTAAACAGAAAAATCCGACAACTGAATTGTCATTACATTAAAAAAAACTTGTACGGAACTCTTCATGTGTAAGGCAGACTCGCACTTGACCGGTTTTTGAAAGTTATGTCAAATAAAAATTTGACATGCAATAACAAACAAAATGAAATACAAGCCACTTTATTCCTTATTTCATCGGGTGAAAGTCGATTTCAATTTAATCGTAGGTATATCTTGAAAAGCCGTGTGAAAAGCGAACTATTATACGACTACGTAAAATGGGTACATTTTTAAAGCAACGACATGTTAGAAACAGATATTTCGTTTTGGTCGTGTTAAACTATGTGAGTCATTCAGATAATTCTTGATTTAGTGATGTTCGGTCAAAAATATTTCATGGAACGTATAATTAACATAACATTGATGTTACTTTTGAAGAGATATTAGCTGCCTTATTGGATTTATATTATTATAGAAATTGGGTTTTAGAATGGCACAAATAAACGGTAATTTATGAATAAAAGTTTAAAAAGCGTGAAATAAAAATTAAATTAAAAATTTAAAAAACCCCCGACACATAAACCTCTAAAAAGTAAAAAATAATAGGTAAGTATGTATGGGCCCTTTAAGAATAGTATAAATAGTAAAGTTTTTATCCAAGCGTTCGTTGCGTCGGGGGACCGCTAAAGACTATTCTTTCTACAACCAGATGACTTTCATAGTTTATGATAGGTAGCGGTCCCCTGGCGCAACGAGCGCTTGGATAAAAACTTTACTATTTATACTATTCTTAAAGGGCCCATACATACTTACCTATTATTTTTTACTTTTTAGAGGTTTATGTGTCGGGGGTTTTTTAAATTTTTAATTTAATTTTTATATATATATATATACAGATCGGTGTAAAAATTTAATTGTAGTCAGTACAACGACAGAAGACAGATAACGAAGTAATCCTATTAAGGTTCCTATTTAACCCTAAAAAATGGTTCCGTTTCGCTTAAATAGTCCAAATTAAATACCAAACGAATATATAAACACAAATAAGTTACAACACGGTAATTAGTATTAATTTATCTCAATTTCCTCTCATTAACTTGACACAATATAATTAACTTTGCCACGTTGTTCTCGCGGCTATTGATGATGCAAAGTCGGCTTTAATTATCACATTATATTCGTTGTAACAATGTTAGTTCAATCCAGCTAATTTAGCTCAGAGGTAGGTAGATCTCTAGTAATCTAATGTACTTCTGACCGTTCGGCAGCCGCCAATCAACGGAGACTAGCTAACTTTTTTTTTTTTTTATTCACTATAGGTAAGCGCTACGCAGAGACGCACTACGCAGAGATATTCATTCATTCATTCATCACCAACCCATTGCCGGCTCACTCCTCTCAGAATGAGAAAGGTTTAGCCATAGTCTACCACGCTGGCCAAGTGCGGATTGGCAGACTTCACATACCTTTGAGAACAGTATGGAGAACTCTCAGGCATGCGGGTTTCTCACGATGTTTTCCTTTACCGTTGAAGCAAGTGATTATTTAATTGCTTAAAACGCATAGAACTCTGCAAAGTTAGAGGTGTGTGCTCGGGATTGAACTCCCGACCTCTTGATAGGAGGCGAACGTCTTGACCACTAGGCTATCACGGCTCTATACTCAGAGATATACGAGGTGTCAGGCATATAAAGACAGGTGTACTCTCCATTCCCTCACTCTCAGGGTGATATCAATAGAGCGCAGTTTGACTTTGCTTAGAAGTATAGAGTTAATATGAGATAGATATATCTCTATATCATCTCCCCATAAACCTCTCTCGTTTTAACTCTGACTTAAGTTTAAGCAAAGTCGAAGCTCAGCTTTAGGGTCTGGACTAATCTATATAATCGTACCAAGCAAACTAGTTAAAAAAATAAACTTTTCTAGACCGGGCCCCTCAAAAAACCACGCCAATTAACTAATTTGATATTTCGGCGGCTGGAAAAGGGAAGTAATCATTGTTGCCCGTTCGCCCGGTGTGTACACTCGAATTTATTATTTAGAGTGCTAACTTCCGGTCAATTACATGGATGCGCAGTTCAACTTGGTGTTTTCCCAAGCTCTTTTCTATATAGGGTGTAATTACAACGCTAGCGAAACGAAGATCGGTGATAGTACTGATGATCACAGGTAAAACACCGAAAATCACGCAAAAAATAAATTAAAAAACCTGTATTTTTTAAAAGTTCGCAATGTATTTGCAAATAAAACATCTGACTGGCTCTAGAGTACAACGAACGTTGTGTAGGTGCTGCGGGAAGCATGCCGCATCGTAGGCGGGGCATTGACCTGGAGTTTTGCACGCTGTACATTGCGGATTCGAAAAATACTAAATCACTTAAAATACAAATAAGTAAGGCAAATGGTTATTGGTATTCGCTTGTGTTTATGTCGTATAGTAATAACGTTAAGTTTTTCATAGCGTTCTAATTACACCCTAAAAAAAATGATACTTCTGATCTATATTATGATTAAGCTGGTTAAGTACGTGTAAGGGCGGTAACACACTCATCCGATAAGAGTCCGTGAAAATACGTTCTGAAGTAGTCATACTTAGAAATATTAGTATGGTAGCTTACGCACTAGATTAGACTTCTGTCATCCGAGTTCTGTCCGTCATCCGTGAGAATATCTTGGATGTGCCTCGGATTTAAATCGGGTATACTATGACGTAGATATGTCAAAGATGTCCTTTAAATAGCTTGGATTTGGATCAGAGATCGGATTAGTGTGCAAGCAATATCCGAATTCGGTCCAAGTTTTTTATATCCGTAGTTTCACGGATTCGGATCAGATAAAATGCGTAACCGCTCTAACTAGAGATGTAAGGCTAGTATTTAACATTTGGTAGTTTTTAGGGTTTCCTCAAAAGGAAAAACGGAACCCTTATAGGATCACTTTGTTGTCTGTCTGTCTGTCTGTCCGTTTGTCCGTCTGTACCTAACCTTTAGGGTACTTCCCGTTGACCTAGAACCATGAAATTTTGTAGGTAGGTAGGTCTTATAGCTCAAGTACAGGAATAAATCCGAAAACCGCGAATTTGTGGTTACATAATTAAAAAAAAAAAAATTAAAATATGTTTCAATTTTCAAAATAAGATAACTATGCCTTATGGGGGGGGGGGGGGGGTATCATATGAAAGGGCTTTACCTATTCATCCTAAAACGAATTTTTTATTTATTTTTATGTATAATAGTTTTTGTTGTTGTTGTTGTTGTTTAAAACCCTCAGTGCGCGAGTCTGACTCGCACTTGGCTGGTTTTTTTTTTTGCAAAAACGAGGTACTAGCGTAGTTTGCCGTGATTTACCATTTTCTATACTAGTTTTGGTAGGAAACGATTGTTTATATTTTTCAACAATTTTATTTTTTTGCTTGTAAGTACTTAATGTGTATTATCTACACGAGTTTATATTGCACTTGAAGTCACCTTGGATACGTGTTTTCTGGAACTCAAAAATATATAATCAAGCAAATGGTACAGTAGGTGACCTTTCCTGGAATTGGAAGACGTTAAGACAAAAACATCTTTTATCTCGAATTTATTGAGGTCCCGACACAGATGCACTAAGACCTATGACGCTGGATAAGATTATTGTTGTCGATTGACGTGTTTATTCGCAATTAAGAGGGCTCTCTCCGTCACTCGTTTCATACAATCGTAGTTCCAATTTCATTTGAATATTAAGCAACCAAAGTCCATGAAATTTTGCAGACATATTCTAGAAACTAATATCTGTGTCTGTGGTGTTTTAGATTTTTTTTAGAAAATTACAGGGCCTCAAAGATTTGTATGAAAATTTTTAAGACCGCGCAACTTTGAAACCGAATATTTCAACAGAAATCTGGAAAACCACAGACATAGATATTAGTTTCTAGAATATGTCTGCAAAATTTCATGGACTTTCGTTGCAATATTCAAATGAAATTGGAACTACGATTGTATGAAACGAGTGACGGAGAGAGCCCTCTTAATCGACCTTCGTATCACCACTATGGACTTATTAATCAGTAATTATAATATTATACTTTTGCTGTCTTAAAAGATTGCATACGGAACCATTTAACCACCGCACTGCCTGGAAAGAGTAATACTTAATCATCATATCCTTATGTCGTCGACATTCCATCTACACGCACGAAACGTTTTGCGTCTTCATTCCCAATACGCATGGCTAAGGTTTGGAATACTCTTCCGCGATCTGTGTTTCCTACCAATTACAATCCGGGTACAACAAGAGTGAATAGGCACCTTCTAGGTAAACGCGTCCCATCTTAGACCACATCATCACTTTCCATCAGGTGTGATTGTGGTCAAGCGCTTACCTATAGTGAATAAAAAAAAAATCATGATCAATCCACGCCGGCTTACTAGAGCTCGGGCTTTCTCATAGAATGGGAAGGGTTTTGGCCATAGTCTAGCACGCTGGCCAAGTGCGGATTGGCAGACTTTACATACCTATGAGAACATTATGGAGAGCCTCGATAGCTCAACGGTTGAAGAGCGGACTGAATTCCGAAACGTCGGCGGTTCAAACCCCACCCGTTGCACTATTGTCGTACCCACTCAGCACAAGCTTTACACTTAATTGGAGGGGAAAAGGAAGTGTTAGTCATGATTAGCATGGCTAATATTCTCTAAAAAAAAATGGTAGTGGAGGATTGCCTGGAAGATACCTATTCACTTTTGACTTAACTCTTAAGGAAAATAAACCATTAATTAACGTTAACTAAACTAACCCCGTATTTTTGGCGACACCAAAAATAATAGATAACACAAATCCTTAACATTCCACAGATCAAACAAGTAAAGTAAATGCACTAACTAACGAGGCATTTAGAATGCATTTTATGTCAAATAGAATAACACGTGCTCTGACAATAAATAGATCTTGACGATGATAGGGTATGGTCCGCGGGTAGAGAGGAAGCGGGTATAAACTTTTTTTTAAGTTATACCTCCTTTACTCACGGAGGTTATTATAGGGCCTCTATTTTTCCATACAAATGACAAAGACAAAAAGTCAGTAGACGTTAGCCATTTTGAGTGATCAACCAATCACAAACGAGCCTTTTTCCGTATTACTCAATTCACAGAAAAAAGTTAGTACAGAAACCTGAGAGCAGATGTTATACGCCTCAAAAGAATTCGCCAGTTCTCCCTGCTGGCCGTCAGCCTGGGACACTCGTGCAAGGGACCGCCCACAGCAGACTTAAGGTCGGTCTATCGCATGGGCGACCTTCCTCTCCCACTGGTGCCCTTCACCTTGCACTGCACGACAAGACGCTAGATGGAGTCACTCTTCCTTGGAGACGTGTCTAAAGAATTTTAATATGCGACTCTGTACTAACGCCTAATGTCGTCATTTAATGCCGAGTTCTTATCTTATCTCGGAGTACAATAATATTATAGAAATAGAATAGTACAAAATTCAAAATATTTTTTTCAATTATACTTTTACAAGTACCCATTGAGTCTTCAAAAGCATTTACCACGGGTGCGGAATGCCTTTCCTACTGAAAAGAACCAGCAAGAAACTCGGCGGTTGCTCTTTTCAAAGATTTGACATACCACGGCATGCCATGCTCGGCGGCGGGCGACGACGGACGCGGCCGACCCACGCCGAGGCCCGAGCGCTGCGTTTGCCTGCCGATGGGCGCAATGACCTTTCGGCAAATCTGACACGCGCGGAATTCAAACTTCATGGAATATTTATTAATTTATATAGTGTGATATTATTGATTTGTATGAGTTCCGACCTGCATGCCAGGCTTTCTTGGTTCTATGAAAGGTTCGCGCCTGGCCATGCTATGTATGATAGAAGTCCCGCGCATTACTGGAGCGAGTTGCAGGTCGAATCCACGCTCTCTTATCATTTACATAATCTTCGATTGTTGATTTACTCTAAGCTCATGCTATATGCTCTATTTAAACGCTATAAGTACCGCTAATCGCTTGTCTCCTCTCACTATGGTCTGACCCTAACAGTTAGCGCGTTCAACAGCTGCGTTCACCAGTGGATTAAAACAATTGATTAATTCAAGTGCAGTCTGAATGGACGCTGGACGCTTTCCAGGCCAGACATGCGACTTGTATCAGTCCATCTTAAGTGTACTTCATTATAAGTAAAGTCTTAGGACTGCTGGCGCTGTAAAGAGACAAGTGAAAATTGTTTCATGTACAAAGATAGAACGACTAGGTAATACATAAGTAACTTTTTTCCATACTTAACATCAAAGATAATAATTATTGTAAAACCATCAATAAGTGTTAATATATGGTAAGTGTAATCAAATGAAGTTTAAAAAAACAACCATAATACTCAGAAAGTAATAATACAGATATTCACAAATGTTAAAAATACTTAAATATAAAAATTATAAAACAAAAATATCATCCAAATCACTGTAACGAGGCAGGGTGCCCAGAACGTGCCAGAACGCTGGCTGCGTTACCTCGTTGAATGGCCAGACTAATATGCTGACCAAGGTAACTGCCAGATTTCCGGTCACCCGTGGACTCCACAAGACGGGATGACAGGTCCTTAAAAAAAGGACCTGTCATTATTAAAACTCCAGATGGGTGTGCTCGTCAAACTCCAGAAGTGTTCTTTCGAAACAATGAAAACAAATTAATTAAAAAACAATTTTATCCATACTTAATTCCGTCGGGTGGGAGGCTACGGTCGTGGGTAGTTACCACCCTACCGCAAAAGCCGTGCCGCCAAGTGATTTAGGCTGATATCTATAGAGCGCACTTTAACTTAAGGCGCTGTTAAAACGAGACAGCGTTATATCGCTCGTATAAATCTGTCCCTTTTTTACTGAAACTTACGTCTGAGCAAAGTTAAAGTACGCTCTACAGATCTCAGCCTAAATGTTCCCGCTACAACTAAGACTCCATCATCACTTACCATCAGGTGAGACCACAGTCAAGGGCTAAATTAAATCGAATAAAATACTCAAAATTTAAAAAACCCCTGACAAAAACCTCTACATATAAGGAAACTAGTGAAGGTTACAGTAACTAGAAAAGTGCTGATAACTTTCAAACGGCTGAACCGATTATCTTCGATTATAGCTAAGAACACACTCGATCAAGCCACCTTTCAAACAAAAAAACTAAATTAAAATCGGTTCATTGCCACAGACAACACACACAGATACACGGTTCATTCGTTTAGGAGCTACGAAGTCACAGACAGATACACAGATACACACGTCAAACTTATAACACCCCTCTTTTTGGGTTGGGGGTTAAAAAATAAAGTTAAGTGAATAACTTACTTTTCTGCAGTATATTTTTTCTTAATTTATTGTATTAATTATTATTTTTGTATACTTATATTATCTTTCTGACACTAAACTCAGTGTTTAAATAATACCTATAATTTCCAATATAATTGAACAGTTTAGTAATTTATAGTTTTCAGATCCATATCGAAATTTCCATCAAATTCATCTAAACGTTTCCGGACTGTTTTTGAAAAGTAATTTATTTCGTAATCAGATAGACACTATCGCTTCGTAACCTAGTTGTTACATATAACGAGTATCAATAGCCGTGGGAAAAATCGATAACAGACTTGTACAATATTTACGCATTATTATTAGATAAAGAAATAAGAATCGATAAAAAATATTTTTTCGACCTATAATAGATAGATTTTTTTCTATATAATATCTATATGTTCGCTTACAAGACCTATATTATGTGTTAGGTACAGTCCAATTCCGAAATGCTGGCACATTGTGATTGGCCTAGGTAATCCTGAGAAATGTCAGAGCGCTCAAAACTTTGGTTTTTACCTTTCTCAGGCCAATCTTAGAAGTGCCTAATTTTCTAGTCTAAAAGTGAATTAGCAGAATGAAGATTTTGAATGTAACAATACATAAGTATTTTTTAAAGTTTTTATTTTGATTTACTGGAATTGTTATCATAAAAATGATAAAGCAATTTTATGGTCGACTTTAATTTTTTTATGAGGATTATCAAACTTCGAGTCATATTATTTACTTACTCTCGTAGGTAAGTACGTAGATACGAGTACCTATATCACTTTCAAGAACTATTTAACTTTGTTTGTTCAATGATTATTATTGTTAGGTTTTTTTTTCAAAAGATATCCTTTTCATTTGATATATTAGTGACGGTCAAGCTTGGTTTGTGCCTGTTCAAAAACCGACGATTCATCTTCGCGGCAGTCTACTTAAGAGTGTTGAACCGGCATGAGCTATTCTTAAGCCATTTTGCCCCCCTATATTTTATTAAACACTGCATTTATGTAAAACATGTATATACTACTTAGTAGAATATTTCCTGTTTTATTAAATTGACAGACAACATTTTGCAATTTATTCATAGTTTATCTTTTATTGCCTAAAATACCAAGAGACTATTACTGAATTTTGGATTTCGTGTCATCTTTGACGTTCACTACATCAAAAGTTACTTGGTCGATTCTCACAAAGAGATATATTTACCAAAGAAAAGGTCCTGAACTAATAAGATGACAGAACCAAATCTTTCGTTTGGCATTTTTTACATTATAAAAATTCAAACAAAAAAGTCATAATTTCATAAAACTACAGACACATAAAACTGTCATTTAGGTGGGTTATTTTTCTTCATTTATAAATAAAACTAAGTACTTATTAAAGAAGAACATATTTGCAATATAAACAGAAAAAAAATATTTAAATTTAATTAATATTTGTTTCCAAAAAATAATCTTGAAACACACTACAAAACCGTGCAACAAGCAATAATAAATCGAACTAGGAAATTAGTATCGGCCGAGGCCTCTCCGAGAACGGACGTAACGCTTGTTTGCTTAGCAATTGTTATCGGATTATTTACGATTTACCTGAAATTGTAGTGCGACTATCACTTCTCAATACTAGGTATTTTTAATACTCGCTATTTTTTCTTAAAGATAGATTAAAACTTTTTGTATATTTCTAAATTGTGTTTATATGATGCTGTAAGGAATTGCATTCCTAAATCCTGGTGATCCCTCGGGATTTTTAAAGGATCATCCGTTTAGATGTTTTTTACGTGGTACAGAAATGCGTTGCATCCCGGGGACGGGCTATTACGGATAGGCTACTTTGTCCTGGAAAATCAAAAGTTCCCACGGGATTTTTAGAAACCTAAATCCACGCGGGTGAAGCTGCGGGCATCAGCTAGTTAATAAATAAGTATTGCCTCGAGCAAATAGCTGCATTGGTATCTATTGTTCCCTGTCATTGAAAGGGAATAATTTAATTTTCAAAATTTGAAAAAAATTGTAAAACGCGATTTCGGTAGAGAATAGATCAATGCCTATCAGAGCAGTGGCATTGATCTATATTTTTAATAATTTCTAAAAAATAAATTTTTAACTGTTTAAATTTTACATGGGTTTCACATTTATTTCAAGAGCTTTTATAAATATGTAAAACTCAATACTCAAGGTTTCATTATACCGTTTGTGATAAAGAAAACCATGTTTTTTTAAATAAACGGAAAGTTGAGTTTTGTATAATTAGTTATTGACTAGAATTATAATTTTTCAGAATCAAATATTCTTAAAGGCTTATAGTTTTACAGTTATTACCGGCTGACAATGCTATATCCCAATAGCCTTGCTATTTGTCCTAGCCGCTAAATAAAATTTTGATGATTCATCGTCCTTTTATGGCATTAGCGCGGTTTCTTGTATTCCATTATGATTTCTTTTTTTTCATTTGCATAATAGCATTAGTTTATTGTCTTTTACAGCATTAGTACGGTATTTTGTATTTAGATTTTGGTTGTATACATTGTACACTCTACCATAACACCTGAAACAATAGGATAATTACTATCATTTGCACGTGGTCATCCCTCGTGGATCTTTATGATGGTTTTATTTTTGAACTAGCTATTACCCGCGGCATCACTCGCGTGATTCAAGGTTTTAATAATAATTGAGGTTTGTTACAATATTTTATGCAATGCCTAAGTTATTTTATCATGTGTTTTAGCATGCTATCCTGCGCGAACTATTTGTTTTTTTTGAAAGGAAAAGTAGTCTATAATACTTTTTCCTCGACTATGTCTATGCAAAACAACCGGCCAAGTGCGAGTTACACTCGCGCACTAAGAGTTCCGTACTCGGCTATTTTTTCCAACATTTTGCACGATAAGTCAAAAACTATTATGCATAAAAATAAATAAAAACCTGTTTTAGAATGTACAGGTAAAGTCCTTTCATATTATACCCCACTTGGTATAGTTACCTTAGTTTGAAAATTGAAACATTTTTTTTTAATTCGCAGTTTTCAGATTTATTCCTGTACTTGTGCTGTAAGACCTACCTACCTGCCAAATTTCATGATTCTAGGTCAACGGGAAGTACCCTATAGGTTTCTTGACAGACTCGACGGAAAGACAGACAGACAGACAACAAAGTGATCCTATAAGGGTTCCGTTTTTGCTTGAACCCTAAAAAAATGACGTCAATTCATAGCTCTGTTGTGGCGTTATTGAATGACAAATGCGTGAAAAATAGTATGCTATCCCGCGAGAAGTGTTCATATAATATTTTTCGGGAGAAAAAGTTGCATTTATTACTTACTAGCTGATGCCCGCGACTTCGTTCGCGTGGATGTAGTTTTTTAAAAATTCCGTGGGAACTCTTTGGTTTTCCGGGATAAAAAGTAGCCTATATGCTAAACCAGAGTATAATCTATCTCTATTCTAAATTTCAGCCCAATCCGCCCAGTAGTTTTTGCGTGAAGGAGTAACAAAAACACACACACACACACACACACACACACACACACTCACATACAAACTTTCGCCTTTATAATATTAGTGTGATGTGACTAGCTGATACCCGCGAATTCGTTCACTTGGATGTAGGTTTTTTAAAATTCCCGTGGGAATTTTTTGATTTTCCGGGATAAAAAGTAGCCTGTGTGCGAATCCATGGTATAATCTATCTGCATTCTAAATTTCACCCCAATCTGTCCAGTAGTTTTTGCGTGAAGGAGTAACAAACATACACACACACACATACAAACTTTCTCCTTTATAATATTAGTGTGATTAGATTCTCAGCTATGTCTTTGCAAAAAAAGCGTCCATCCGTAACTCTGTTGCGGCGTTATTGAATGACGAATGCCTGAACGATAGCATGCTATCCTGCAGGAACTGTTTGGTTTTTAGAGAGAAAAGTAGCTTATTTCACTTTTTAGATTCTTCACTATGTCTGTGCAAAAAATGCCGTCAATCCGTAGCTCTGTTATGGCGTTATTGAACGACAAATGCGTGAAAAATAGAATGCTATCCCGCGGGAAGTGTCCATATTTTTCGGCAGAAAAAGTCTCATTTATTACTTATTAGGTACTCAGCTATGTCTTTGCAAAAAAAGCGTCAATCTGTAGCTCTGTTGCGGCGTTAATGAATGACGAATGCCTGAACGATAGCATGCTATCCTGCAGGAACTGTTTGATTTTTAGAGAGAAAAGTTGCTTATTTCACTTTTTAGATCCTCCACTATGTCAATGCAAAAAATTGACGTTAATAAATAGCTCTGCTGTGGCGTTATTGAACGACAAATATACGAGAAAATAGTATGCTATCCCGTGGGAACTGTTTGTTTTTTCTGGAAAAAGTAGCATATATCACTTGCAAGGTCTTCAACTATGTTTACGCAAAAAAATGCCGTCAATCCGTAGCTCTGTTGTGGCGTTATTGTAGGACAAATGCGTGAAAAATAGCGTGCCGTCCCTTGGGAACTGTTTGTTTATTTTGGAAAAAAAAGTATTCTGTATCACTTGTTATGTCTTCAATTATGTCTGTGCAAAAAATGCCGTCAAACCGTAGCTCTGTTGCGGCGTTA
This sequence comes from Maniola jurtina, assembly GCF_905333055.1. Taxonomy (NCBI): domain Eukaryota; kingdom Metazoa; phylum Arthropoda; class Insecta; order Lepidoptera; family Nymphalidae; genus Maniola; species Maniola jurtina. The sequence goes on from NC_060051.1 coordinate 4,341,411, forward strand.
TTGAACGACAAATGCGTGAAACACAGCGTGCTATCCCGGGGGAACTGTTTGTTTTTCCGGGATAAAAAGTAGCCTATGTCCTTTCCCGGAAAATATTCTAAGTTGGTACCAAATTTCATCAAAATCGGTTCAGCGGTTGAGCCGTGAAAGCGTAGCAGACAGACAGACAGACAGACAGACACACTTTCGCATTTATAATATTATAGTATGTAACTAAGAGAGGACTGAGTTTTCGGGAGCTATGTATAGTACGTGACAGGTCGAGATGGCAATCGAGGTATGAGGCGGGGGACGTTCTGCACACCCGCACGTCACCCGCGCTATCCCGCACCGGATTAGCCCAGGGATTGTGTGGGTGTGCGGGGCGTCCTCACTCTGATTGCCATCACAACCTGTCACGTGTTGTGTTGCGTATTTGTTTGTTTATTGGCTCATCGATTCACTTATTACTGCCAAACTGCACATTAAATTTTGATAAATGAGATCTCTCTTTGGCTTCGCTTTACCATTCCGTGTGTTAGAGGCTATATTGTCATATGTCATAAAATTTTCCGATATGTCATAAAAGAACTTATCATAATCAAAACGAATGTAAGAGATATAACCTACAAAACCCAAAAAGTATATTGAAATTGGTTTACCTACACATGACATGAAAAAGAAATGTATATCGAGAAAAAATAAACTTGAAATAGATGGATCGAGTTTGATATCAAATCATAGCAGTTACTATGAAAATTTCGAATACATGTATATAATAATTTATACATATTCAAATATAAATCAATCATCTGCGGTGAAGTCTTTAAAAGTAGTAGGTGGGTTTTTGTACTTTTAGTTTTGAACTTTATCTTATTTTGTTTTCATATCCCTAGCTTACTCGTGTAGCAATGCACTTATTTTTGATGAATAAATACCTACTCAAGTGTAACATCTGCATTTTTGTACCTGTTAATCCCTTTCATTGTACTGTCCATTGTCTTGCGCTTACGGTAAGTACGATTTAGTACTAACAATAAAATTTGAAAAGATTGTAAAGGACCATAAATAAATAAAAAATGCTCAATGTCTTTATGAGTATTAGCATTGCATTATATTTTTGATAATATTGCAAATTAAATATTTAAGACTGTTTAAATTTTAGACGGATTTCACATTTATTTTAGCCTTTATAAATATATGTGTGAAAATTATTATAGTAGGTGTAACTATTTATACTGTGCATGATAAGGGAACCATATTTTCGTAAATATGTATAAGGAAAGTTGAATTTTGTATAATTTCTTGACTCTCTTATACTTACACAAGTATATAAAAGATTAGTATTAAGTACTGACTACAATTATAAGTTTTATTCACTCGTACTTAATCTATAAAGACAATACACTGTTTTAAAAAACATTTTTCACTTCTTTTAAAAAAACATTCATTTTTCATTGTTTTGAAAAAAAACGACAAACTAACACCACATACTTAAAAATATTGAAAAAATAATCTGTTTGAAAATCGTCTAGGATCAAAACGGTTTGTTATAAACTAAACTGCGCTGGGTACGTCCGTTCACGGAAACAAACAAAGAACCTCGGGTAAATACCTAAACTTGTGTTCCAAGCTCATGCTTCAACGCTCTTAATATCAAAACTTTTTGTGGTTGTATAAAGACGTGTAGATTATGAAAATTAAAGTAGAAGTGACACCGGCATAAACCATATAAACTTGTTTTTAAATTATAACACCTCAATTCCTCACCGCGTAAGTAGGTACTATCCAACACATCTAGTCTCTCCTTTCACCAAAGGTTGCCTGGTGGCTCCAAGCAATAAGGCCGCCTTTGCATATAATTGTTTTTAGTTTAAAGTTTCTTGTTTGTCTTGGTTTTTTCTTGTTTATGTAAAATAAAGTCTTCTATATATCTATCCACAGTAAATTAACTGAATCCGAAACTAATTTTTAAAATTAAAATAAAAAGACACGCAATTTTCTGTTATTACATCATTTTTATTCGCAAAAGAGATTTAAATAAAGCCATTTGCTACTAATAGCATTAGCACCTTACCTTTGTGGCTATAGCTCTATTATGAAACGAGCTCACAAAAACATTGTTTGTAATTAATTCAGTGGTCATCATTATTTTATTCATTTTTATTCTTACTTACTTTTTATTCTACAATGTAATATTTTGTCAAATGTAACATTGCACAATGGCAAAGTTTTATTTTGCAAATGTGCATTGCAGATTTGTTTGTCTTAGCGGATTACTTCTTTGTCTGTAAATGGAATTTGGTAACAGTAGAGATGAACAATTAATGAACTCGAGTTGATGATCTTCCTTTCCGAGTGACCAGTCTGTAGCCAGAATTTCCTAACAGCAGAGATCAACAATTAATGAACTTGAGTTGATGATCTTCCTTTCCGAGTGACCAGTCTGTAGCCAGAATTTCCTAACAGCAGAGATCAACAATTAAAGAACTTGAGTTGATGATCTTCCTTTCCGAGTGACCAGTCTGTAGCCAGAATTTCCTAACAGCAGAGATCAACAATTAATGAACTCGGGTTGATGATCTTCCTTTCCGTGACCAGTCTATAGCCAGAATTTCCTAAGAGCAGAGATCAACAATTAATGAACTTGAGTTGATAATCTTCCTTTCCGAGTAACCTTTCTGTAGCCAGAAGTTCCTAACAGCAGAGATCAACAATTAATAAATTCGAGTTGATGATCTTCCGTTCCGACTGGCCAGTCTGTAGCCATCTGCCCGCTCGTTAATCTATGTCGGAACGGCGATTCAGGTTTTTGTAGCATCGAATAACATTCAGAGGTTTTTTGTCGACGTCATTAGGTATTGTGGCGGGCTTAATTATCGTATTGCCCGATATTATCTCGCGCTTAGTAGAGTTACCCGCTGTAATCTTTGTAATAAATTTGAATTATTCGCGCATTGTTGAATTGGTTGTATGATTTTGGGTTAAAGGTTGACTTTCAGTTTAATAAATTAATCGGTTTCCATACAAAGATTGTTTGGTCCTCATTTGGATATTTGGCAATCAAAGACATTGAAATTTTGTGGGCATGTTTTAGAAACAAATAGGTAGCTATTTTGGGTCTGTGGTTTTTCAGATTTCCGTAAAATGTGTAGTTATAGTACGCGACAGGTCGAAATGGCAATCGGGGTTATGAGTCGGGGGGACGCCCCGCACACCTGCACGTCACCCGCGCTATCCCGCACCGGGTTATTGCGGGTTTTCTTCCATGTTGTGATGGTTTTGTTACTACGACAAGATACTGAGTGCATAAATATTGAAAAGTTGCGAGAGAAAATTGATTTTTTGTCGTACTAATAAAAAATGTTTAAATTTTTTGGCCGCCATGCAAATTAAAGTATTATTTCTTGGACAATGTTAAGGAACTCTTCGTATCAGACCCGCAATTGACAGATTTAAAAAAAAATCTTGTATTTTACAAACACATACTGTTATTATACACAGTTTTTTTATTTCAGTAAGTATAACTCAATTAAGAATCAGCACAGTTTTACGATATACTAAAAACTGTGGAATTAGTCAAGGTTTGATAAAGAACAAACACAAACCTATGAATTAATCTTGAAATCTTTTTATTTGGTCAACAAATCACATCACACTAATATTATAAAGGAGAAAGTTTGTATGTGTGTGTGTGTGTGTGTGTGTGTGTGTGTGTGTGTGTGTGTGTGTGTGTGTGTGTGTGTGTGTGTGTGTGTGTGTGTGTGTGTGTGTGTGTGTGTGTGTGTGTGTGTGTGTGTGTGTGTGTGTGTGTGTGTGTGTGTGTGTGTGTGTGTGTGTGTGTGTGTGTGTGTGTGTGTGTGTGTGTGTGTGTGTGTGTGTGTGTGTGTGTGTGTGTGTGTGTGTGTGTGTGTGTGTGTGTGTGTGTGTGTGTATGTATGTTTGTTACTCCTTCACGCAAAAACTACTGGACGGATTGGGCTGAAATTTAGAATGGAGATAGATTATACCCTGGATTAGCACATAGGCTACTTTTTATCCCGGAAAACCAAAGAGTTCCCACGGGATTTCGAAAAACCTAAATCCACGCGGACGAAGTCGCGGGCGTCAGCTAGTAAAATATAAAACAGTAATGTGGCTCATTTTTTTATGTAAAACTATAAATGTAGCGTCATTACTTAGCCTTACTTAGTTCCACACATACCTAAGCGTACGAATTTGTCTTCACTTTCTGGAATACGAATGTATAAGCTTTGCCTATCTAAAGTTTTATAATAATACCATTGCCTACGTCATTACATTTATTTATTTGTCTCCCAGTAAAACAACTTAACGTTTACATACAAAACATTCACAGTGTGCCTAGTCGGAGTTTTTTAACCTATTCGATCGCGTAAAAGTTAACTGCGTTTTGTATGGAATTGAAATAGCGCCATCTAGTGACAAGAAGTGGAAACATAATTTGTGAGTGCGAGTTTTTTACGTCCTCGGGACCGACTATTGTTTACCGACTCGCATGCGAAAGTGACAACGTGAGCGCACGTGATTGGTGGATTCAAGAACTATGCGAGTGCGAGTATCAAATTTTGACAATTCGCGAAGTAAATCGAGTAAACACGACGCTAACGCGATAGTTAAGTTGTCGCATAGATTTTTACAGTGAAAGTTGAGTGAGGAGATAATTTTAAAGACATTTATTTGCATTTTTCAAGTTTAATTTAAAGGACTACGATTTAAAAATTATGGCAGGGCGGTATTTTAGTCAAAACTACTTTTAATTTACTTTTCTAGGCTCTAAAAGAATATGTGTTCATAAACATAATCAGTTTTCTAAATCACATATAGATGGCGCTGTTGTTATTAACTTATAGTTTTCCACGTAAAATTCTTAAAATATCTTGTACGATGCTACGAAACCCTTAGAGTGCGAGTCCGACTCACCCTTGACTCATTTTTAATACATAATGATGACGTACATACTATACCTACCTACAAAGACGATGATTTCACAACATAAACATAGACAGTAAATATAACCAGTTAAATTTTGATAGACAGCTGCTTCCATACAATCACTTCATAGAAATTTCATTCTAAATTTGGTTGGTTTATATCACGACGCCAACATTTCAAAAATAATAAACGCCATTCACGGTGAGTACACGCGTATGGGCTGGTTAGCTTCGGTGGTATCTCACACTCGCTGACTCGCGATTCTCGATGCGTTTGAGGTTAGCTCGGTTAACGTAGTAGTGAAGTCATTCGAATAATTTTGTGGATCTCCCACTCGGCACACAGTAAATCATGTAACAAGATTTACTCTACTTGTACGAATTCAATAATGCTCGCTCGAATGGTCAGTGGTCGAAACATATTTTACCGTGGAACATGATTAATGTAGGTATAACCAGTTCGATACCGGACGCCGGTGTCCTATCAATTTATTATACAAACAATTTTACTACAACTACTAGCTATTGATTTCAATATCTGTTGGATATTTACCTTGCCATTTGCATAAAAATCAATACACATATAAATATAAATTGTTACTTATTCCTTAGTTTTTATTTTTAGTCCTTTAGTTTAGTTTTTATTAGTCCTTACCTGTAATCTCTAAGTAAGTAATGATGCAGCCAGACGGAAGTGGGCTAACTTGCTTGACTGCGCGGCTTTGCCGGTAGTGCGGTAAGTAGATATCTACAATGTGCAAAATGCTACATGCACCGCCTGCCCTCATAATACTATAGAAGCAAGAAATCTAGTGTAGAATTTGTAAGAAAACATGTGTATCCCGTAAAAGCCAAGAAAATTAAAGAAAATCCCTACCACAATGCTGTCGTATTTAATGGTAAGTGGTTACGATCCTCAGCAATGGGATAAGGCATACAGATACACTTCTATACCATAGAAGTTGGAAGTAAAATCTAGTGTAGAATTGATAAAAACACACGTGTATCCTGTAAAAGCCAAGCAAATTAAAGAAAATCCCTACCATAATGCTGTCGTATTTAATGGTAAGTGGTAACGACCCTCAGCAAAGGAATAAGGCAGATAGATAGAGTTCTATACCATAGAAATTGGTAGTAAAATCTAGCGTAGAATTGATAAGAAAACACGTGCTTGTAACAAAGAAAAGTAGAGTATTGCTTATTAACTGCTACATAACTCAAGGGTGACTTTACACAGACGCAGTCGCAGGATAAAACTATCAGCTTAATACACCCGGTACATACATAAATTGTGATTTCCACTGCAATATATAACAATTACGCTAAGACTTCAGCTCTTAAGGAAACCTCGTGTGACCTAGATGGGATGATGTAGGACTAAGAGTGTCATGGATTATTTTTTAAATGTGATAAAAAGTTTTAATCTTTTCAGGGCGGACCCGAAGGATGCCAACGGGACCCTATTACTAAGACTCTGCTTTCCGTCCGTCCGTCTGTCTGTCAGCGGGCTGTATCTCGTAAACCATAATAGGTAGAGACTAGAGACCAGAATTTTCACAGAATCATTTTTATTGCCGCTATAACAACAAATACTAAAAATTTCAAAATCGCTGATATAAAAATTAAAAAAACCTGTTTCACATGTTTCTATTGCCGCTTTAACAACAAATACAAAAAATTTCAAAATTGCTGCTATAAAAAAAAAAAGTGTTATTTCTTTTACGATGGTACGGAACCCTTCCAGTGCAAGTCTGACTCGCACTTGACCGATTTTTTTGAACTTCATGTTCACAAAATAATGTTCGTCGTCATCACCATCAACGTCCACTGCTGGGCATAGGTCTCTCGTAAGGATTTCCACACACCTTGGTTTTGCGACGACGCCTGAATCCAGCGGCTCCCTGCGACTTGTTTGAAGTTATCTGCCCACTATTGGGGGTCCACCCCAACGTCTAACAGTTTTTCGAGTTATATGCCCAGCCCACTTCAGCATCGCAACCCGTTGAGCAATATCGGTTACTCAGGCATATTATTGTAAATTGAATATGTACTTGAAAAGAGCAACCGCCGAGTTTCTTGCTGGTTCTTCTCGGTAGGAACGGCATTCCGAACCAGTGGTAGATTATTTTGACGATTCAAAAGCACTTGTAAAAGTTTAATTGAATAAAAATATTTTGAATTTTGATTTCTGGTCTCCTACGGATCTCCAGACTGTCAGGCCAGTCGGGAAAAGTGGTGAATGCTCGTGAGGCGAATGCTTCGTGATAACTAGCGACGGCTCTGCCGAGGTTGTTACGAAGAAGAAGAATGTCAAAACAGACCCATGCGTCTTGGACCCTCAAATAGGGACAAGATGGTTAGAAAGATGAAGATGATCAAGTTTTATTAACAGTGGATAGCAGGTATAGTACAATCTATCTACCTATCTATAATCTATCTATCTAGACTGTGTAGTCTATTATAACGGTTTAAAAAATCCAATAAATAATTATAAATTAAGATTGAACAAATCAGTATTTGAAATCAATTCTAAATTAACAATAATTTTAATATAAATCTAAACGTTCGCTATCAATACTAGAAACGGTACAAAAAAATTCCCCGACGTTTATTGTTATTGTTCGAATTTGAACTCTAATATGATCGGTATAGGGTTGATGTGGATGGAAACGTGTTGACAAGGGTACCTAAATGATACTCACGGATAGATAATAGCGGTTCGATTAGCCATCCGCGGCTAATTCTTGCGGGTCATTTATTATAACGCACCATTGTGATGGTGATGTCATCAGAGCTTTATTGAGATGTGTCTAATCTTTGGATGTGGCATGTTCTTTAGAATTTATGTTTTAACTTCTGTCTAACCGCCAGGACTTTCTGTTTTCGTGTCTGGATGGATGACAGACCTTGAAAGTGAAGAACAACCTAATGGTTAAAAAAAAAACGCAGATGCGCGTGATCACAATGTGATCGCATCTCATCGTAATTCGTATCCATCCGCAATGATAATAATGATTATTATACTCTCTCACTTCGCACCGAGTACTAAATCGTGATTATAATTCGTTTGTTATGTGATCGCATCGCATCATATACCTTTTGATAAAATACCTATTATTATTATTATATCTATTATTCTCTCATTCCGCACTGACTGCTATTAAAGGGTGATCAGAATATTTGCCTCATCCACTCGTTATGTGATTACATCGGATCGCAGCCCCGAAGATACACTCTCTCACTCCACACAGAGTACTAAAAAGTGTTCATAATCCTCGCCCTATCTATGTTATATTATTTTTGATGATTTATTATTAGTGTAAAGATAATTATCAAAACACTACACTTAGATAGGAACACTTATCATGTGACTAGAGGATGCTCGCGACTTTGTCCGCGTGGTTTTAGGGATACCGGATATCCGCGTTTGATTTTCCAGGATAAAAAGTTGCCTATGTCAATCACAGGGGCGCAAGCTACCTCGGTACCAAATTTCATACAAATCGGTCAAGCGGATTAGTCTTTAGGAATCCCGCGGGAACTGTTTGTTTTTCTGGGATGAAAAAGGCTACTTTTTATCCCAGAAAAACAAACAGTTCCTTCCCCGAAATGTATCCTAAGTCTGTACAAAATTTCATTAAAATCGATTCAGCGGTTGAGCCGTGAAAGCGTAGCAGATAGACAGACAGATAGACAGACAGATAGACACACTTTCGCATTTATAATATTAATATGGATTAAATCCTAGCGCCGATGATACACTCTCGCACAGTGATCATAATACTTGCCTTATCCACGTGTTATGTGATCGCATCGCATCGCAGCCCCGATGATGTATAGCTGATACGAGCCGCGGCGCTCATCGCCGGTCACGATCTACGGAACTTATTAATTCCATCACTCCTCACTCCAGCCATGCCGACTTCGGACATTAAACGATGAGGAATTTTATTGGAAGATGAGAACTAAGTTTGACGTCGTCCAATAGACGACCATTGCTCCTTTTTGAGAAGTCTCGTAATAAAGTTAGCAAGGTTAGTTCACGTACAAAACAATAATATCCTTTGAATATGCGATATCCGTTGACTACCTAACTGAATACGGCCTTATTTCAGTTAGATCGTCATGTTTTGTTCACATCATGCCATAAAGGCCGTTTCACACCAATTGCGTACACGTCACACGTGCGTGGTGACACGCGCAAACCCTACTACACCCTACAACTAAACTAACACACCGGGTTACGCATACGTCCACGCTTTATGCAAACGGTGTGCCATTTTCATACAGTTCCATATATTACAACGCAATGGTACGCGCTACGTCTACGCTTACGCAGCCTGTGTGAACGAGCTATTAGTGCTACTACATAAATTAAATGCAGTAAAATGTCTGGGAAAATATTTCTCCAAATCACTTCACTGTATTTTGGGGTACGGGGGGGGTTTTTTTTCAAATTGGCCTTAAAAATCTTGATTTATATTCAATTGCCGCAATTTATTCAGATGATAATATATTAAACCGAACATATCTCGCCTCATAACTCTTGCACGTCACTAGTCATAAATATTGCAACATTTTCTTACCACCTCGTTACAAATACAATCGTTTTGCCATAAATAACGCTATCAAATACCACTTTCAACATTTCTCAAGCATTCAAACAAATTAGCGACACCGTACAATGGTATAATGTTATAAATTCTCTTTGCATACAAATAAATATAACCATACAACCAACCCAAACGTTTAAAACTTATGAAAACATTCGAACAAATACCACCTCTAAATCTTTATATACAAGCTCCATTATCCCATCCTATAAATCCGTCAACGCATCTTCAAAACCACATTTAAGCTGCATTATACAAAGATATGTGCCTTATTACATAGGGGATAAGAACTAAGATGCAAATGAAAGTCATTTTTAAGCCTCGTCTACATCATTTAACAGGACACCCTGTCTGTTAAGCCTACACCCCACCCACATATTTGCAATTCATACTTACGTTGTATACTACCCCTACTAAATAAATACTTACATTCTAATTTAACCTTTATATAGAGTGAGCCAAGGAGTTTTATTGCTTGAAGATTTATATGCTTATATAAAAGTGAACGATCGTACCTAATGACCATACTGATATAAATAGGCGTACATGAAATACAAGTTTTTGAGATTAAAAGGCAACAAAATAATCTAAATAGAGTGTGGAATGGAATATATTTTGTTGATATGGCCGACAGGAGAGTTCGATAAGGTAATGTAATGCAATAAGTTTGTCTAGTCGTGCAGGTCGAAAGAAGCCAAATGGACCAAGTTTACTTTAGCTTAGTCGAAGTTTACCTAGGAATCTACCAAGCTATTTGATCACCGAACCGCAAGACGTCGGGCGAGTAGACATTCAATCTACACGCACTAAACATTTTGTGTCACCATTCCTCATACGCATGGCTTTATAATACTCTTCCGCGAGAGACGATCCTTCCTACCAATTACAATAGTCATCTTCTAGATAAACGCGTCTCATCTTAGGCCACATCATCACTTTGCATCAGGTGCAATTGTGATCAAGCGCTTCCCTATCACATCACACTAATATTATAAAGGCGAAAGTTTGTATGTGTGTGTGTGTGTGTGTGTGTGTGTGTGTGTGTGTTCGTGTGTGTGTGTGTTCGTGTGTGTGTGTGTGTGTGTGTGTGTGTGTGTGTGTGTGTGTGTGTGTGTGTGTGTGTTTGTTACTCCTTCACGCAAAAACTACTGGACGGATTGTGCTGAAATTTAGAATGGAGATAGATTTTACCCTGGATTAGCACATAGGCTACTTTTTATCCTGGAAAATCAAAGAGTTCCCACGGGAATTTTAAAAACCTACATCCACGCGAACGAAGTCGCGGGTATCAGCTAGCACAATATAAGTAGGTACTATAACAATGTACGTGGCTGTACCTCTTGATATGGTATCCTCTTGATTATCTTTTTTCTGTTTGTATCAATTTATTAATTAACTTGTCATAAGCTAGCGTAGATACAATAATAGATAGCACGTGAACGGTGTATTTAACTGTCGGGCGATGACCCAACATTAGTATCATAGGTCTCAGGTTTCAGGAGGGTGGGAAGAGGTTCGTGTTAGTTTAGGGTCACATTGCAATACCTATTATCTAATGATAACTATGTATATTTCTTTCAATAAAATGTCTTCTAGAAGTGATAAGGATTTCAATCCCATTTTGAGGCATGAGTCATACTTGCTGATGTTTTTTTTTTACTTAATAGGCATCTGTTTGTCTATATCTGTTAAAGCGGCAGGCGGGAAGTGGCTGGATGAGGAAGGCTGAGGACCGGGTGTGGTGGCGCTCTATAGGGAAGGCCTATGTCCAGCAGTGGACGTCCACAGTAGTGGTGTCAAAAAATAATTTATCTATAATACATATTCAATATAGAAAAATATTCAGGATATTAGATTTTCATTAAACCCCATATTGAATACAAAATATAGTAATTAAAAAAAAATAGAAATTCTTACTAGCATTAGAATTGCTTTTAAATTTGACGAGGCGTTTGCTAAAGATACAGCTACGATCTACGTCACAACTCACAACAGTAAATAATAAAAATATTGGATATTGCGTAACTGTTACATCATTTTTAGTATTTTGCCTATCTAACCCGAGATTGGTTCGAATGTGGAATACTGCGATAGAATAAATTATTTATCTAGGTTTTCGTATTCTATTAAATCTGCAGTTTACTTATTTGTCAACGTGAGTGTCGATAATTATTTTGAATGTGGATAATTTAATGTTTCGTTTTTCGTAGATAGATTTGTGTCGTGCGTTAGTTATTATTTATAGGTTAGGTAGTTAGGTACGTAAAGTGGTAGTTGATATTTTTGGAAATATGTGCATCATTTTATAACACGTATGAATTAGCTACTATGTTTTCTTTTTAAGTAGTAAGTAGTAAATACCTATCTACTTAGTGTTTATGTGGTTAATTCTTGCAACTCAACTTCAGATTAGTTTTTCTAACCGATTGAGTTGAAATTTGAAACAGTAATCAGATATTTAACTTCGATTACAATGCAATAATTATGGTACCATATCGGTGGTTTGATGATGGAACCGGGTGGGCATAAAATTTCTCAACTTCTGAACAGGGTAACTCGGTCGTGTTTGGTCTCGTTGGATTTGCCTTGACAAGTACTTTAGAGTGAATATAGATCATATCCAGAATCTCATGATGGAGCTGGAAGGTGGCCATAGAATCCAAGTGTCCGTTATAGCTTCGGCGTGCTTGGCTTGTTAGATTTTTGTACCTGTTTTAGCGTGATGAAATAATTTCAATTGACATAGTTAATAATATTTTCAATGTACCTATTGACAAACTTGTTTATACTTTCTTAAGTTCGGGATTTCTCTATGTTTTTCAGGGTTCTGTATCGGAAGGGTGCTAACAACGAGAACCTATTATTTGTTTTTGTAACTGTAACCTTGTAGCTGTACTAATAAATATACTATAAAATATAGGTAGGTAGGTATATTTATTCAAGTAAACTTTTACATTTTACAAGTGCTTTTGAATCGTCAAAGTAATTTACCACTGGTTCAGTTTAAGCCTGTAAAAGTATGAAGGGAAGTTCAATTTTTTTTTAATTTTTTTTAGGAATATATTCTATCGTAAAAAATATTCAATATTTTTAAGTAACTAGCGTTAGTATTAAGATATGTAAATGTAACCATATTTGACACCTCTAGTCCACAGGCTGATGATGATGATGATGATGAGGCATCTGTTTGACTGCAATCACACCACACAGCAGATGATGCAGCCTAAGGTGCAGCGCGCTTGTCTAGAAGGTACCTATCCACACTTCACTTGGAGGTCTCAATATTGTAAATGGCGGGGAATAGGAAAGCCGGAAAGGTATTCTTCGAATATACGTACACGGACACGTACGTACGTACTTCGGACATATTCTTCGAATAGTCGTAATAGAATTCTAACGTCACCCGAACGTGGACTCCACGGCCTCGGAGGCGTATGGACTAACCTCAGGAGGACGTTGCCCTCGACCTCTACAATTATTTCTTCGAGCCCTAGGGCTCGTCCACAGGCGGAGTTTCGCGCTCGCCAACCCATCCGGTGCCGCTGTAGCGGCCACGAGGGCCTACGCAGCGTAGTCAATCTGAAAAAACCGGCCAAGTGTGAGTCAGACTCGCGCACCGAGGGTTCCGTACTCAGGCATTTTGTCCGACATTTTCCACGAGAAACCAAAAACTATTATGCATAAAAATAATTAAAATCTGTTTTAGAATGTAAAGCCCTTTCATATGATACCCCACTTGGTATATTATCTCACTTTGAAAATTGATACACATTTTTTTTTTAAATAATGTAACCACAAATTCACGGTTTTTAGATTTATTTCTTTACTTGTGCTAAAGACCTACCTATGTGCCAAATTTACTAGGTCAATGGGAAGTACTCTATAGGTTTCTTGACAGACACGACGGACGGACAGACGGACGGGCAGACAGACAGACAGACAACTAAGTGATCCTATAAGGGTTCCGTTTTTCCTTTTAGGTACGGAACCCTAAAAATGAAAAAGTAAAGAAAAGTAGATTGTAGGCCCCACCTGCTTTGAATACGATTCATCACTTTACCTTGTTACCAGACACCGATCAACTTTATCAAGGCCAATTCAATATTGTATAAGCCCCAAACAACAAGAGTACCGTGTAATAGAAAACTTACAAGTGAATTAATCCACTTCATATGAAAAACATTGGATTACGGACCAGGTCTCGTAAAGAACTTTGTAGATAGAGAAACCTACTTGGGTCTTGATAACAAATGATTAATTATTTTTAGGGTTCCGTACCTAAAAGGAAAAACGGAACACCTATAAGATCACTTTGTTGTCTGTCTGTCTGACCGCTCGTCCGTCGTGTCTGTCAAGAAAACCTATAGAGTACTTCCCATTTACCTAGTATCATGAAATTTGGTAGGTTAGGTCTTATAGCTCAAGTGCAGTAATAAATCTGAAAACTGCGAATTTGTGGTTACATCATTAAAAAAAAAATTTAAATGTGTTTCAATTTTCAAAGTAAGATAACTATACCAAGTGGGGTATCATATGAAAAGGCTTTACCTGTACATTCTAAAACAGATTTTTATTTATTTTTATGCATAATAGTTTTTGATTTATCGTGCAAAATGTTGGAAAAAATACCCGAGTACGGACCTTCAGTGCGCGACTCACACTTGGCCAGTTTTTTTATTCAGATACAATATTATGTTATCCCTGGACTGCAATCTCACCTAGCAGTAAGTGATGATGTAGTCTAAGATGGTAGCGGGCTAACTTGGAAGAGGTATGGAAGAGGCATGGCAATGGAAGTTCCATTAAACGCATACCCCTTTGGTTTCTATGCGGCATCGTACCGGAATTCTAAATGCTTGGCGGCACGGCTTTGTCAGCAGGATGGTGACTAGCCACGACCGAAGCCTCCCACCAGACCAGACTAGAGCAAAAGAGATTATAAAATTCCAAATTTCTCCTGTCGGAAATGGACCCGGGACCTCCCACTAATGTCTGTATAATATCCACAAACCATATAAGTAAATAGTTATTTTGGTTAAATTAATCTACCGTCTCAAAAAATACTTTCAAGATTAATTCAATACAAGTGACCGTTTATTAAAGCGGCAATTTTCCACCACTATATTATTAAGACCCCGCCACGTTTAGCCATGGAGCGGGGTTAAATATGCAGCGTGCGTGCCCCGTGTAAATATTGTGACCACGTGTGCACCGAGCTTTAGACGTAAGCCTTGTGATACCCCGTCAGCTAAGCTATAAGTGATTAGAAAGAGTCTCAAATGATACACGCGCTGAACGTTATACAGACAGGGAGCGGGGTGCAATTTCAATGCACGGGGGCGAATGCGTAATTTAAATATTGTGATCATGACGTGTGCACCGAGCTTTAGATGCTAGCCTTGCAATACAGCTGCGAAGTGTGCGAACTAAGCTTTACAAATCGTTTAGGCGCGATTGGTCCAAGAAGTTTGACAGCTTCAGTGATAGCAATCACCTATTGGCACTCATTCTCTTACTATAGGCTGATAAAAATATATGCACTATTGCAGCTAATCACAACAATTGAGATTGTAGCAACTTAATAATTAATTTTTTGTGTATAGTACCGAAATTTTCTACTGGTGCGAAAAAATGGTAACTATAAAGTTAAGAAATTCATGAATTACTATGTTATCAATATAATCAAAACATTTAACGCTATAACATCTTAGTAAGTTGGTATATCATATCTTTTATTGTACAACAAGCCCGTAACAAAATAATAAAGTGATCGCGTCACGCACACACGGTCCCGTCTCATTACCCCGAACTGTTTTAGTTAAATAAGCTAAATCCGCTCGTGGACGCTCAGCTTTACTTTAATATTGGAATAGCCTGTAATAGCTCATTAAGTTAGAAGATTAAAGAGGCTCATTCAGCTGCTCTTATTAGAAGACAAAGATCTACCGAATTGGAGTACCTATAGCATTTTTACGTAGATATTATGAGGGCTCTCTCTGTCACTCGTTTCATACAATCGTAGTTCCAATTTCATTTAAATATTAAGCAATCAAAGTCAATGAAATTTTGCAGACATATTCTAGAAACTAATATCTATGTCTGTGGTTGTCCAGATTTCTGTTAAAATATTCGGTTTCAAAGTTACGCGGTCTTAAAAATTTTCATACAAATCTTTGAGGCCCTGTAATTTTAAAACTACATATTTTTAGAAAAATCTAAAACACCACAGGCACAGATATTAATTTCTAGAATATGTCTGCAAAATTTCATGGACTTTGGTTGCTTAATATTCAAATGAAATTGGAACTACGATTGTATGAAACGAGTGACGGAGAGAGCCCTGTTATACCTCATGATCAAGCCATCACCGGCCTACTAACTGCCACCCATCATCACTTTACCTATAAGGGTATTTATTCTGTGGTCATAGAGAGAAATGACACGTCTATTTATAAAGGGTGCACTCTCCTAAACCCCCATTTAATATGGCTCCTAAATTATCCCCTTAAATGCGTCAAGTTCCGGTATTAGCCCTCAGCTTGTGGACACAGCTAGCCATAAATTAATGTAAACACTCATAAAACTGATCAGTTCACAAACTTTGGGGACAAGTGCGTTGACCTTTTTACTTCTGCTGAAGAATGGATTTATAGGTGTCCTGGGCTTGTATCTAATAGATCAAGACATATAATATAGTAGATACCTACGCCGGTACCTATAAATACAGCCGTGATAGCCAAGTGGTAGAGACATCCGCCTCCCAGTCGGTAGGTCAAGGGTACGATCCCGGGTATGCACCTTTGACTCTGGCATATTATTGTAAATTGAATAGGCACTTGAAAAGAGCAACCGCCGAGTTTCTTGCTAGTTCTTCTCAGTAAGAACGGCATTCCGAACCAGTGGTAGATTAGGTGGGTATTCTGAGAATTCAAAAGCACTTGTAAAAGTTTAATTGAATAAAAATATTTTGAATTTGAATTTGAATTCGACTTTTAGAAGTTATGTGCGTTTTAAGAAATTAAATTCTTATCAGTAACTTAGCGGTGAAGGAAAACATCGTGAAAAGACCTGCATGCCTGAAAGTTATCCATAATCTTCTCAAAGGTGTGTGAAGTCTGCCAGTCCGCACTTGGCCATTGTGATAGACTATGGCCAAAACTTTTCTGATTCTGAGAGGGGACCCGTATTCTGTAGTGAACCAGCCGGCGGCGATGGTTACAAGATGATTTATTTTGATCTTCCAATCCACGCAGATGTAGTTGCACGAAAAAGCTATACTTAGGTAGAATAGTTCTGATACATAAAGTGGTTATTCTGTGGCCACCTGTACCGGAATGCCGCGTATGCATGCCGGTGTGCCGCGAATTAGCTCGACCGCGAGCTATGTGCCGACGAATGCCAACTATGCATGAATACCAATTATGGAATGTCTACAGGGGATTCCAATACATGTAGATTTATTATACTTTATTGCCTAACAAAGCCTCCAATAATTACTGGTGCAAAAATGTAAATTTACTGCTAAAATGTACACAAAAAATTTGTCCTCATTTTAGACATAAAAACTGGATATATAGTCAGCCTGTAAATTACTTATTAATTACACTTTAGCCTGTGGCACGTAATACAGCAATTTCCCACTAGTTACACACCAATATACAAATTAGAATCTAGAGTATCGAGTCAGTTCTATTACAATACAGCTGTAATGACACATCATTATGATATTACGTGTCACAAGAGCATGCGACGTCGTACGGCACTAATTGTTGTTATTGTGTGGCCACCTGTACCGGAATGCCGCGTATGCATGCCGGTGTGCCGCGAATTAGCTCGACCGCGAGCTATGTGCCGGCGAATGACAACTATGCACGAATACCAATTATGGAATGTCTACAGGAGAATCAATACGTTGTAGATTTATTCCGTTGCAAAAATGGGTTTGAATAAAGAAACATTATTTTCATTATCATCAGCATCTCCAATACTAAGCACAGAGAAGGGCCGAAACCTACCACGATGGTCAAGTGCCAACAGACTACACCCACTTTCAAGCATGTAGGTTTTAGTTATTGGACTGTAAATTAGATTTAGAAATTAATTATAAGTAGAAGTTTAAGCTGGCTTAGTACTATCCAACATTAGCTTCTCCTTTCAGCAAAGAGCACTACATTTGAGCAAATAAATGATGATTTGATTTTGATTTTGATTTGATTTGAAGGTTGCCTGGTAGAGATTTCTCTACGCAATAAGGCCGCCTTTGCACACAATTGTTTTTTCTGTTTTCTTCTTTCTGTGTTGTGTTCCTTCACATGTGTTTTTGTGTGCAATAAAGACTTTTATCTATCTATCTATCTAGAATAATATTGTACCTATTAGCCCATAGGCTAGATGGTAATAGCAATAAAGCTGACACGATATAATGGAGCTTTATGGTAAGAAAAAAAAAATGTAGGTTTTCTCAAATGATATTTTAATAGCTTAAAACGCACACATAGCTCCGAAAGCACTCTGAACCCCGAAGCCCGCCGCATAAGCCTCAATAGCTCAACGGTTATAGGAGCGGACTGAAATCCGAAAGGTCGCCGGTTTAAACCCCATCCGTTGCACTATTGTCGTACATACTCCTACCACAAGCTTTACGCATAGTTGGAGGGGAAAAGGAATGTTAGTCATGATTAAAATGTCTAATATTTAAAAAAAAATTAAGAGGCCGAAGTTTTAACCAATAATCTACCACTGGTTTTTATTTTTGCAGTATATGTATATCGCAAAATTAATGTGTAATACCCATTTATAGTTATTATGGTAGGTAAATAAGTAGTTTGGATAAGCATTCCAGTGCCCGTTGATGCCATGCAAATATTCGAGGTATTTGTAAAGGTGTATTTCCAGCTGGGGTAGCTGGGCAGTGGGGTAGGCGTGGGTAGATACCTATTGTAAACAATTTTATTGATTGAATATTTTCCTCTCTCGCCTGGCCTTACAAAGATTAGCCAATGTCAAGTTTGTAGTTATTTATAACAAGTTAGTTAAACTATACAAGTATGGACCCCGTCTGTGCCGGCGCTCGCCGACATACGCACGGCACCCCCTTAGAGCGCTTTCCAGTCAGTTTTAACAAAAAAAAAAAACACTCCTAAAAGGCAGAGCACGCCCGCCAGCTAACACCAACACAGACGAAGTCCTGATTGAATATTTTGCAACAAATAATATGAAAGTATTTTTTCGTACGTGATGGCTGGTATGGGAATAACTGGGGGGTGAATCTCAGGGGCTATGCTTGGTGGTTAAGATGTTAGTTTCATATTCAGTGGGTCCAAGGTTTGATTCCGGGCACTTCTAACTTTTCGGAGTTATGTGCGTTCTAAGCAATTAAATATAACTTGCTTTAACGATAAAAGATAACATTGTGAGGAAACCTGCACACGGCCTTATGAGAATACTATGAAGAACTCAAGGAACATGTCCTCCAAATTTTAAATCTCTAGGCCCACTGGTTTATAATTGTCTATCAGTCAGTCAGTCACTTTCATATATGTATAGAATGGGCAGATGAAGACATTTTTTTTAAAGATAATAATATCCGAAAATCACCAAGTTTTCAGCTTGCTCTTCTCGCTAGGAAAAGTATTCCAGAAATGGTAGATGTATTTAACGATTCAAAGTATTTGTAAACGTTTATTTTTATACATTTTTTACGAATAAAAAATGTATCTATATCTAAATGGTCTAAATTAATCTGTAATTCCCTTAACTTATTTAATAAAAGATAAATGTTAAAATTTTATTATAATTTTTTTTTATAAATATCTAATAATTAATAACTATATCATATTTATTTAAATTAGATAAATGTTATGACTCTTTTTCCATCTATTATCTAAGAGACGAAGGAGGTCGCCGTGGTCGTCGCGAAGTCGGGAAGAATTCAAATCGACTAGTTTTATTGCCATTTTGCTATGCATTGGCGAGTAGGACGTTAATTTGGAATTTTATGTAATCGTAAAAAGGGATTAGATTTTTATAGATAGCAATGAAAAATTCATTGCTCCAGTAATGTGGTAATTAAAGCCTGCGTTAGGATTGCTAAGTACATACTCATTGCATGTACCTAATGTTATTTTTACCCGACTACGGCAAAGCCGAAAGGATAATGATAACCCTTATCATTTTATTGTATTAGGTTAGGTATGTACTGTGTTAGGTATGTCGGTCGCGACCTAAGCAGGTCGAAAGAAGATGTGTACATTGAACCAATCAGATTTTTAAAAGATGACGTGATAATTTTTTCACGTCATCTATTATTATAGATCCGATTGGTTGACTGAACATTATCGCCTCTCTTCTTCACTTAAGTGGAAACCGGGCCTTATTATTTGGCTTTTGAGAGAAAAGACGCCGCGTCCCGGCTCTGACGGTATGCTTTGCGCCTAAGACTCGAGCCCCTAACAACATAATATTATTGCATAGTGATTCAATTATTGATCTCGAATCTCAATCAACATATACCTTAACCAATCATTACAACTGTCTTTGTTTTGTTTGTATGTTACTCCGGAATAAATACGTGTTGTCACAATGATTGCGATTGTCACTGCTATCCTTTAAAACGATAGCAATAAAGCGGGTCCATAAACAACAGTCCGCATCTGGCGTTCTGCGATATGTCTTAACGATGTGCAATAACTTCTTGTATCTAAGGCCGCAGCGGTGTATAGGCGACAGCGGGAGCTGAAAAACTGCACTGAACAACAAAACTTGCTTTAAACCATGCTTTAATGCTCAACGCATACCTGTACTGGAATGGAGAGCAGCGTCCTGTGCCTCAGCTTCACTCTACTCTATAGGTGAGCGTTACGCTTGCCAAAGAAGTCATAAGTGTCCAACCGTGCCTTCGGTTTCGGCGTCGGCCACCTTTGACAAAAAAAAAATCTCCAACCAAACCTTCGGCGGCCAAAATAGGCCGATGTTTTGTCTGAAGCCGAAGGTTTTAGCAAGTGCCAATTATAAGGTAATTTAAATATTATATATTTTTTTTTAATAGCTTCCTTTTTTTTTATAATTGAGATTATTTCGAAGTATTATGATCACAAGTACAACAAGACTGTTATCAGTTTATTTTTATTTTATTTTATCTTAAACTGAGGCCGTGAACTTGAAGATTTTAGCCATTCCAAAATCCCCCAACGCGTTTATAGAAGTTATCACTTCGAAAAGAATTTTGAGAAATTCTGACGTCTAATAATGCAGACGAAATCGCTGGATAAAGCTAGTTCATTTATATGCTGTCGCTACTATGCCTCGATACCATATTCGTACTTTAACGATCGATAGATCCTCAAATGCCTTTAACGAGCAAACATACGAATTGAACTGAAGAAGACGTAACGTGGTAAAAGGAAACGCGGTAACGGTCAAGTGTGAGTTGGATTCGTAAACGATGGGTTCCGTACCATCGTACCAGAAATAACACTTTTTTTGTTATTTAACCACAAATTCACGGTTTTGCATTTTTTTCCTCACTTGTGCTAAAGACATTGCTGTACCTGTTGAATTTTACGATTCTAGGTCAACGCTCTTGCCAGTGTCAAGATAATTTTATGCGACATAAAAGTCGTGTCTTTTGATTGCGTTGTTTTAGAAATTTGTATTTTTCAGAGGTCCAAGGGATTGTAGACTTAAGTAGGTAATAGGTATCTCAGACTAATTTCAACTTGATACCTTCTCGCATCCTTAAAGAAAAGGGACCTTGACTGGCAGACAGACAACGAAGTGATCCTATAAGGGTTTCCTTCTGCCTTTACGGAACCCTAAAAACCAAATAGAGTTGCCGTGTGATTGGATCTTCGCAAGATCTTGGTTCTGACCAAAAACAGAAGGCGGTTATGTATGAACCCCCGTATGTAGACGTAGAGGCGGGATGTGAATCGTACGTGTTAGTAAGGCTTGGGGAAACGATAACTTACAAGTTAAACACGTTTTCGAATCGGCGATATGTCAATACAAAAATAAAATTGATGAACTACTGTTTTTATAAACTGTATCGCGTAAAAAAGTGCAAAATAGTACCTGGAAATACATAAAACAAAAACTTTTTTAATTAGCTAGACACATCTTTGCTGAAATTTTCTAACAAATTGATGTGAGGTATCCGAAAAACATGGGTTGAAAATTAAATAGTAGATCGTAATCCATACTAATAATATAAATGCGCAAGTGTTTGTCTGTTTGTCTGCTAGCGTTTTATGGGTCATTCATTCAACCGATTTTGATGAAAGGCACAGAGTTAGCTTACATCCCGGTGACGGATATAAGCTACTTTTTATCCCAGAAAATCAAAAAGTTCCTCTCATCTACATGCACATGGATGAGTTGCGGGCACCATCTTGCAAACTAAGTATAAGTACCTTTGAGAAGCATTAGAAAAATCTATTTAAAAATGGAGATTTCATTACAAAGTGACATTCTTTTGTTGTCCAAAGTAGTTTTCTTTTGCTAAATAAGGGCATAATATTTTATGTTACATTTTCAGGCAACTATATAACATCTTTGAATTTCTATTATTGCATCTCAATGCCCGCGTCCGCTTATATTATGTCGTTATGCCCTTATTCGGTGTACAGCAATCATACTTACAATAAAAATGTTCTTTGTTGTAAAAAAGTAATGTATGGTCTAGACATTTTAATAGAAATTGGCTTGCGATAGGGAGAAAGTCTGTATTAAAATTTGTATGTTTACGAAACAATACGACTCCTACAAGCGCTTTTTTACTTTTATAATATTTTACTATGTAGGTAAGTACTAGGTACCATTTTTAACTGGCTAGCTCATTCGGTTGTCGATTATGAGGTCCCAAGTTCGAGTAAAAAGTCGGTTTGTCTGTCAAGATTTTCTTGGTAGATGCCTAGGGTTGGGAAATTGTCGATTAGCACCCCCGTGCGCTGGATGGCATATAAAGCTGTTATAGTCCTATTCCTATCGGGTCACATCAACCACCAGAGTATGAGAGTGAGGGAATACAGAGTGCACCTGTGTTTGTGGTTCATAATATCTTCGGCGGATTTGTATAAGCTCCGTGGAGATTGGCTGCCGTGGCTGAAAGTCGGTCAGGAGATATTACTTTGTAAAAATATATTATTCTAAACAAGCCTTAGGGCACCTGTCCTCCGAAAGGGGACAGAGTGAACGGAGAAGAGATGTGTGTCTTTCGCAATTCTTTCAACTAGGTAGATGTACTGAATAGCGTCAGTTTGTCGACGACAGAGGTGACCGCCATCGTTGCATTTCAGCGGCTGCCGTCGTATGCTGGTGGATGCCGTCCATACGATGGTGACTGCCGTCGATACGCTGGCAGCTGTCGTCGCGTCGCCGATAAATGACGACATTTGTTATTCCTATCGTCGACGAACTGGCTTGTCTGTAAAAACACTAATCATATGACGTGATGATAATATTACATCATATTCTATCATTATTTCGATTGTCTACGCTCCTCTGCGCTTTAGTGGACATGCAACATTATGCAGGTATTATGGCGATTTGCTAGCGGTTAATTACGCGACGGGAGCTTATTGTGACGTCATCAATAAATTATTGACGTCACGGCAGCTCCGCATAATAACAACATCCAAACCTCATGCACTTCACCGATGATTTATTGCTACACCAGCTCATTTCCTTTTAATTCGCAATTAGCTCTAATGCATTATGCAACCCTGGTAACGGGTCGTCATTTTTGAAGCACGCTTGTAGGTGACAAAAAGTGCGTAACCTGGCACCAATATTTTTGGGAAATTAGTGCATAGTAGGTAATTCAATGACCAGTAGTATCTATAGTCTATACGAATTTGTCTTCACTTTTAAAAAAAGTTAGTTACTTTACTATAAGCCTTGCCTATCTGGAGTTTTGATATATTATTTTTGGCACAAGGTAAAAAAAAAATACCGGTCAAGTGCGAGTGGGACTCACGCACAAAGGGTTTCGTACATCGATTAGGCAGGTATGTACCACCTATTTCTTTTTTAATGTACATGGCGGAGCAAAAGAAATGACATTCTGTCAAAATTTCAACTCTCTACCTATTATAGTTCATGAGATACAGACGGACGGACGGACAGTGGATGTTTAGTAACCCCGTCCCGATGACACCCTTTGGGCAGGTATGGAACCCTAAAAAATATCCAATCAAAATATTGATCTATACTAAATGCGAAAGTGTGTCTGTCTGTCTGTCTGCTACCTTTTCACAGCCCAACAGTTTAACCGATTCTGACGAAATTTGGTACTGGGGTAGCTTATATCCCGGGGACGGACATAGGCTACTTTTTATCCCGGAAAATCAATAAGTTCCCACGGGATTCCTTAAAACCCATCCGCTTAACCGATTTGTATGAAATTTGGTACCGAGGTAGCTTGCGTCCCTGTAATTGACATAGGCATTTTATCCCGGAAAATCAAACGGTTCCCACGGGATCTTTAAAAGCCTGAATCCACGCGGACGAAGTCGCGGGCATCCTCTAGTATTTAATAAAAAATAAGTTATTAGGTACTTACAATACCTTTTTACAGCTTGGCAAGTCTCTAACTTTGCAGTAACAGTAGGATTAAGTTACTATGAAAAGCAATTAAGAACCTTCAAAAAGCATTGTTTATGCAACGAACGGCAACGAAGGATAGTGGAAACGTTGTCCAAGTTTGCACAAGTTTCAACAAGTTTGCAACTTATAGGTCAGTTATTCAATAAAGTTTCTAAGCGCGAACATTTCTAGATAAGTAGGCGAGGCGACTGTTGAATGACTAAAACGTCTCCTGTAATTTCATTATGCCGTGATGTAAGCTTTAACAGGGCTCGCGTGCGGCGCGCACTAATCTTCAATCAGTTTAACTTTAAGAGGGCTCTCTCCGTCACTCGTTTCATACAATCGTAGTTCCAATTTCATTTGAATATTAAGCAACCAAAGTCCATGAAATTTTGCAGACATATTCTAGAAACTAATATCTGTGTCTGTGGTGTTTTAGATTTTTCTAAAAATATGTAAGTAGTTTTAAAATTACAGGGGCTCAAAGATTTGTATGTAAATTTTAAAGACCGCGTAACTTTGAATCCGAATATTTTAACAGAAATCTGGAAAACCACAGACATAGATATTAGTTTCTAGGATATGTCTGCAAAATTTCATGGACTTTGGTTGCTTTATATTCAAATGAAATTGGAACTACGATTGTATGAAACGAGTGACGGAGAGAGCCCTCTTAAAGTTAAACTGATTGAAGATTAGTGCGCGCCGCACGCGCCGTTAGCAACAGTTTTTCTAGAACTGAATGTTGGTACTTCTTAAAGGACTTCCGACCTCCAAGATAGTCAAGCGTCTTGGCAAGTATAGTGCCCGGAAAATAACTTGGAAATGAAGCAGTGTAGTGGGAGAAAGATGGCTAATCCGGAAAGTGAAAGTCGACGTATCTACCAATCGCGTGCACTCGCACCGGCTGATCAACCAATCGCGTGCACCCGTCACTCGCCAGCCAATCACGTTAATGTTCAAGTTATTTGCCGGGCACAATACGTAATTTTGATTAAAATCGGTTCATTAGTATAGGAGCTACGATGCCACAGACAGATACACAGATACACAGATACACACGTCAAACTTATAACACCCCAAACTTATAACACCCCACTTTTTTGGTCGGGGGTTAAAAAGGACTAACACCCGTATTCACAAACGTTACTATGAGGTCTCACAGTGCGCTCGAACGCACAGTGTCCGTTCCACCAATCAGATGACTGTATCACGTCAATTTACAATGATCTGATTGGTGGAACCTACACTACGTTTGTGAATACGGCCGTAAGTGTGTTTCTCGACAGGATGCAAGCTATCTCTGAACTTTCGTCAAATTCATTTAAACGAATGTGTCTTTATGGGATTTTCCGGGATAAAACTTTAAAATAACCTATATCCTCCCTGGGACATAATTTTATCTGTACCTACCTACATGGGTTGTTAAAAGGTACCAGACAGACAGACACACTTTCGCATTTATGATGTAAGTATGGTATTCCCCAAGAGTATCTTACCCACCTACCCACTACTTTGGATTAAGGTCCGTAAATATCCGTCGTAAAAGACATTAGTATCCGTTCAGCTATTTGAAATAAGCATTTTTACTGGTTAGTTTAGTACTGATCGATAATAATTAAGTGTTTAGTTATTATTATTGATAAATAACGCGTAAAAAACTAAAATATGTAGTTATATTTGTGTTCATGAAGACTATTTAAAAGGAAAATTCTTCATACCTAGCTCAAGCACTAAGTACCTAGATTTAAAAGCAAAAGTTTTCGTAAGGTCCTAGCTCAAGCACTATTAGTCTATACTAATATTATAAAGAGGAAACCTTTGTATTTTTGTATGTTTGTATTGAATAGGCTCAAAAACTACTGGACCGATTTCAAAATTTCTTTTACCATTACTTAGGGGGATTCTTCCGAATCCGTATAGGCTATATTTTATCCCGGAAAATAGAAAAAATAAATGTCCACCCGTGCGAAGCCGGGGCGGGTCGCTAGTTATTCAATAAAGTTGGGACGTTCCAAGTAGCTATGGGAACTTCCAGATAACTACGCAAGAGACTGGTATGAATAAACCATGACGTGTCATTACGATGACGTCACGACTTCAGTTTTCGCGAAAGACGCTGAAAGTAGAGCCTCAATAGCTCAACCGGTAAAGGAGTGGACTGAAAACCGAAAGGTCGACGGTTCAAACCCCGCCCGTTGCACTATTGTCGTACCTACTCCTAGCACAAGCCTGACGCTTAGTTGGAGAGGAAAGGGGAATATTAGTCATTTAACATGGCATAAAAAAAAGTAATTTCCTGTTCGCGGGATTCCGATAGATTTATCCGTAGCATTAATATATCTACTAAAATTAGTTCCTACTTCTCTTTTTATTATTTCAATTAAGTCCTATTTCCATTACTAATATTATAAATGCGAAAGTGTGTCCGTCTGTCTTTCACAGCTCATCCGTTTAACAAATTTGGACGAAATTTGATGCAGGGATAGCTTGCGTCCCAGGAAAAGACATCTAGGTTTCAGAAAATCAAAAAGTTTCTCCGGGATTTTTCAAAACTTAGTCCTTAGACGAAATTGAGTGCATCAATAATGCTATACTAGGGTTCCTACTTAATATTACTTTATTTTTTCAATGTAATCAATCGGCTCGTTGGTCTAGGGGTATGATTCTCGCTTTGGGTGCGAGAGGTCCCGGGTTCAAATCCCGGACGAGCCCTCTTTTTATTTTTTTAATAATTTTATGGGAATGGAGACACTACAAATAACTTTAAACTATGTATTGCAGTAGCTATCTCAAATCAAGTTTTTAGACATAGATAGATAGACTATGAGTTACCTATGACATGCCTATTACTAAATATGAAAAATGGAATTTGCCAAAAACTACTGGACTGATTTTGATGTGATTGCATTACATACGTATCACTTCACATGCGAGCTTTTATATATACATATTTTATGGATATAGTTGACATGGAATTCAGAATATATCACCATTCAAACATTTCAATTTTATTTATTAGTATATAGATATAGATAATAGTAATATTTTATTTACGTGATGTGATGATTTTAAATAAAGTTAATTTTGCATGAGATAGAATAATATTAATTTTGTTGGGAAACAAAAGGCTTATTTTGTTTTATATATCGACTTTTATTTACCTAGTATAATATTTACCACAGTCATGTTTAATCTACCTTTGTTTAAAACCCACACCTCTTTATAAAATTATTTATCCAACATAATAGAAGAGAAAATACCTCTGGCGAACTTAAAAGGGCCTAGCCACATCTGGTACAACATTTAAGCACAATGTATGACATCAATAAGGCAGTCAAACCATTTTCCCTTTCCCCGCTACTCACAAACATATAGCCATCCCATTCTAACATACTAAATTTTCATATATCTATCGCTTTTTATGGTAAGAATTTTTCCAGCCCGTTAGGTGTAGATACCCTTAGGAAAATGAGTAGAATATGTTAGGCGTCAAGTGAAATCATTTGTTTTGGTTGTATAATGGAACGTTTTTGCCCAAAAAGAGGGGTGTTATAAGTTTGACGTGTGTATCTGTCTATCTGTCTGTGGCATCGTAGCTCCTAAAAGAATGAACCGATTTTAATTTAATCTTTTTTTGTTTGAAAATTTCATTTCAGGCCGTTTGAAAGTTATCAGCTCTTTTCTAGTTTTCTTATAGAGGTTTTTGTGTCGGGGGTTTTTTAAATTTTAATTTATATTATTGCAAGAGTCCTCTTCAAGTTCACATAAGTTTTGAACGAGTTTATTTTCACGATCAGCTATTTGCTGGATCACATTGGAACTTTAAACCTATTCATATCTTCCAAGGGTATCACGCTAGGAGCCTTAGATTTTTGGTACCTGCATCTAAACATCGATCCTAACCTCAGCTTGCCGGGATGATACGAACAATCGTTCTCGTATTAAGGTGCCCACGCACTCGAACTGAACTGCAGCTGAACTGCGCGTCGCGGCAGCGCCCCGCACAATATTCTCTCCACCCGCGACGCGCGGCAGTGACGTACGCGCGTCGCGGCTGGAGAGAATATCGTGCGGGGCGCTGCCGCGACGCGCAGTTCAGCTGCAGTTTAGTTCGAGTGCGTGGGCACCTTTATACTTTCAGTGTAACTCTACCGTCCATTTCGTTAATTTAATACTTAGGTATAATACTTCCACGTTTTGAAAACTCTCCCTTGTGCTTGAAAACCTTGTTAAAATCAAACAGTTTAGTCCGCTTGAAGAATTACCGTGTGAAATAGTTGGTCGAACTTCCCAATTTGAATTTCGAACTAGAACTCAAATCACTCGGCCGGCGCTTACCGCTGATTGGCGCGCTGAGCGATGACGTCATCAATATCTGTCGCTCGACCAACCACGGCTTAGTTTAAGCAACTAATATGCCCGCTTGGCTTACTGGTTACTGCAGACCTGGCTTAATCAGATATTGAACCCGTACCTATAATTTGGTTAACTTAGTTAAGAGACTACAACATCCATACTAAGTATATTATAAATCCATAATCCATACTAATATTACAAAATATGTGAAAGTGTCTGTCTGCCTTTTCACGGCTCATCTACTTAACTTATTTTGAAGAAATTTGCAACGGGCTTAGCTTGAATCGCGGAGATGGACATGGGCTATTTTTTAGGAAAAAAGGAACCCTAACAGGATCACTTTGTTGTCTGTCTATCCATCTGTCGTGTTTGACAAGAAAACCTATAGGGTACTTTCCGTTGATCTTGAATCACAAAAGGCAGGTAGGTAGGTCTTATAGCACAAGTAAAGGAATAATCCGAAAACCGTAATTATTTGTGGTCATATCACTCAAAAAAAAATAAAAATGACGTGTTCACGAATATCCGTTATTAACTTGCAAATTGCAATGTTCTACATAAAAGTGTTAGGTATACCTTGTATGATGGTACGGAACCCTTGGTGTGTGAGTCCGACTCGCACTCGAACGATACCGGGTACAAACCGATAAAGAGTAGGTATGGGTTTAACTGCCATACCCGTTCCATGTTAGCCCGCCTCCATCTTAGACTGCATCATCACTTACCACCAAGTGAGACCGCAATCAATTCATTCGTAAAATAAACTACAGATTAGCAACAGTGGAGTACCTAGTGCCTACATTAATATGTAACTGACCGCCATCGCCATGAATACTCAAACGAGCAATCATGATTTTAGAGTTATAAAAATTAAAATTTCATGATAGCACAAAACAGCGATTGCTAAATTGCAGTCCGAGTTGTTAAAATATTTGTAGGAATTCACAAAATGCGTGTAAGCAATCAAATTATTTGAATTCGAAATTCAAACTCTAATATTTACATGGCAATTATTACACTAGCGGCACGCTATGATGGCCGGTTTGACACATTACAATAGTGATGTGGAATGTCAATTTATTCTCGAACAAAAAACAATTAAGTTTTGTTTTTGTACCTGATTAAATAGGTTTAATAAAACAAAAATGTATATGTTTATTTAATTTATTTGAACGAACTGAATATTTGAACGAAAATGAATATACATACTTTATATGCACAGAAGAAACATATGAATACAAAAGATACCAAAAAAGGTGCCACAAAAGGCCATAATTAATCAGATTCGTCCATACTACTATTTTCACTGTCGTCACTGCTATCATCACATACATTAATAATTATATGTTCGTTTTCTATAATATTATCTATTTTCACATCTCTTTCATAATCTTCCCTTATTAATTTAACAGTTCTATTCACAACCTTTTCCCAGTCTCCTTTAGTCACATGTTCACAAGCTTCTTCTAATAATTTTAGCATTTTTTTTTGTGGTAAATGGGGGTTCTGTATTGTGTCTTGCAGCATATCCCTTAATTTGAGCCCACACCAACTCAATCGCATTATACTCACAATGGTAAGGCGGTAACCGTATAACTCTGTGCCCATGTTCTAATGCTATTTCGTCAATGACGTATCGGATCTTGGTTGGTTTGTTTTCTTTTAAAAGACGTACTAATTCCGCTTTTAACATATTCATGTTTGCATCTACGCCATTTTTACGAAGCCATGCGACGATATCAGCTTTCTTTTGGGATTGGGCAGGTGGCTTGTCAATTTGCATCGAGTGGTATGGGGCGTTGTCCATAATTATAATAGATGGTTCAGGGAGGCTACACAACATTGAGGTAAACCATTCAGTAAACTTTTCTCCATTCATGTCTTCATGATAGTCTCCAGTGGTTTTTGACGCAAAAGCCATGAGAGAACCTTCGACAAACCCGTTGATGGTTCCGGCGTGACAAATTATAAGTCGCGATCCTTTTCCTACAGGAACTTTGGAAGTAGATGCTGCTGTGTCATCGTTCCAAGAACGGCCTACAGTATGGTTAGCATTAAGCCATGTTTCATCCAAGAACACAACATTTTGCCAATTTTTGATTTCTTTCACTTGCCGTAAAAAAGTATACCTTGCCATCGCTATATCAAATCTTTCCATCAATATTTTGCGTTTGTTACATTTTTTGTATCGAAATCCAATGGTCTTCAAAATCTTCGTTAAAGAACTTTCCCCACCGAAGAATAATCCAGCTTCCTTCAGTGAATGCACCAACTTTTTTCTTGTTGGATACTCCTTCTGTAAATAGTAGCCGTAAACATGTCTTCGGATAGCATCGGCATCAAAGCTATCGATGCCTACGACTGGTTTTGCTCGTTTTCTCTTTTTTGGTGTGTGAAGTTTATTTTCTTCTGTGCCAGTCTCGCCATATTTTTTTTTAGTTATCCGTCTAACAGTTCGTTGTCCAATATTAAGCGCATCAGCTACGCGTTCAACCACTGACGTTATAGGTAAAATTGGCCCTCCATTTTGAGCTTCACGATCGAAATAGTTACGAAGGCGTATTACGAACTCACGTGTCTGACTATTTAGAACAGTTCTCTGCGTACGTTCGGTCATATCGACGAAATCCACAACAAAGGGCTTGAACAGAGTCCAAATTAACGAGCAAGGGTCAACAGTAATGCAGTATCAATATTTGAAATCCAAAGCCAGGTCAAAACTATATCACAATCGCATTGCACTGACAGTTTATACTTTTCGAAGCAACGTCAATTCGAAACTGCTTTGTTTTGCATTGAGCATTGACGCGAGTTTGCCGGAGGTAGTAGTTGTGCTAGCCAGCGATCCTATGTGACGATCGTATTAGATTCCATTTTTAAAAATTTATTGATATTTTTTTGCGATTTCAGAGGTTTGTCCACATAGTGAAAATTGTTCATATTCACAAGTACATTCACCCCTTAAATGGTGCAAACTGATTTTTCTACACTTGTATACATTTAAGAAATCAATTTAATAAATAAATTTTGAGTCCTAAACCTAAAACTACATTCGATAAAATTTATGAATCTCTGCACATCACTATCGTCAATAAAGTAATACAATTATTTCCTTCAAAGTCGTTATCAATTAATACGGAACTTCATGAGCGGACAAACGTCAAACCGGCCATCATAGCGTGCCGCTAGTTTAGTATAGAATGAGCGATTTTATTGGATGGTTGCTGTAAAATGTAATATTAGAATGCTCTGATTCTAAATTACAAAGTCATAAATTAATAAAAAACTCAACAAATATTTCGAATTCATCAATAAATAAATAAAGCCTTTATTTTCAATCATTAGTTCATTAAATACAATAATTCATACATTTCAGTAGATTACAAGCATTATTTTTTAACCCCCGACCCAAAAAGAGGGGTGTTATAAGTTTGATGTGTGTATCTGTGTATCTGTGTCAGTGTATGTATCTTTGTATCTGTAAATCTGTCTGTGGCACCGTAGCTCCTAAACTAATGAACCAATTTTAATTTAGTTTTTTTTTGTTTAAAAGGTGGCTTGATCGAGAGTGTTCTTAGCTATAATTCAAGAAAATCGGTTCAGCTGTTTGAAAGTTATCAGCTCTTTTCTAGTTACTGTAACCTTCACTTGTCGGGAGTGTTATATATTTTTAATTTACACTTGTTTACAATTCATAATATGACAATTCATCAATATCAATGACAATATCAAATATTACATACTAATTAGTATAGGTAAACTAGCTGACGCCCGCGACTTCGTCCGCGTGGATTTAGGTTTTTTGAAATCCCGTGGGAACTCTTTGGTTTTCCGGGATAAAAAGTACCCTATGTGCTAATCCAGGATATTATCTATCTCCATTCTGAATTTCAGCCAAATCCGTCCAGTAGTTTTTGCGTGAAGGAGTAACAAACATACACACACACACACACACACACATACAAACTTTCGCCTTTATAATATTAGTGTGATGTACAACGTGTATGCAAAACGAAACAACCTAAAGTTATTGATTAAATTTTGTTAATGATGAATAATCCATACCTGCAAGTTCTTTATACAAACGTGCTTTGCATGTTCCAAATTTGAAAATTGAAATGTTCCAATTTCAAACTGTAACGAGCACAGCGCAATACATGCGTTTAATCTGAATTAGCAATGATTAGCGCAGCAATAATGTGATTGATACGTGACTACCGGCCCCGGATGAATTGATGATTGTTATCGATATTAGAATCGAGTGATCACTATTTATACAAATTTGAATTTAGAATTTCGATATGTGTTATATTTTATCCGAGTTCGTTTTTCAAAACAGTCTATAGCTAGTTGATCGACAGTTAAGTATATACTTACCTATAATAACTAACTTACCTATTAATCATTTCTAAAATAATTAAAATCGCAAGCTTTCAATGTTTATAAAAATATTAAAAATTATGGGTGAATTATTATGCGGACCTATTTATATTAAACTATTTTATAATTTCAAAATTTCTGGTCTGGTCTGATGGGAGGCTTCGGCCGTGGCTAGTTACCACCCTACAGGCAAAGCTGTGCCGCCAAGCGATTTAGCGTTTCGGTATGATGCCGTATAGAAAACACAGGGGTAGGTATGGGATTCATATAATCCTTCCAGGTTAGTCCACTTCCATCTTAGACTGCATCATCACTTAGGTACCACCAGGTGAGACTGCAGTCAAGGGCCTAACTTGTATCTGAATAAAAAAATTTAAAAAAAAACTAGAAATGATTGATACATAAATGAACAGTTCAGATTGTATTGCTGGTTTAAGATTTTGAGATTTTGCAAGTATGAAAAATCAGAATATTTTAACGAAAGCAAAACTTTGATATTTGAATATTTACTCATAAATAATAAATGTTCCAATTTTAAGTTATAAATATTTGAAGCGAAATCGTAGTAATATACTAACTGAAAGCTGCAACACCCGCGGTTCGTCTGCGTGGATTTAAGTTTTAAAAATCCCGTGGGTACCTACTCTTTGTTTTAGGGATAAAAAGTATCCAGTGTCAATCTTCAGGGACGTGCAATTGCGAATCGATGCGTTGCAGTGCGTTGCGTTGTCTTGCATTGCGTTGCGTTGCGGTGCCATGCGTGGCGTTCGGTTGCGTTGCGTTGCATTGCGGTGTGTTGCGTTGCGTTGCATTACGTTGCGGTGCAAAACGTGGCGTTGCGTTGCATTGCGTTACGTTGTTTTTCTTTGTTGCTTTACATACAGGCTGATGGATGGATGGACAAATCCAAATCAGCGAATCATTCCATTTTATGATAAACAGTTGAAAGATAGATCGGAATTAGTAATGGGTACAGTGATGACGTCATCAATATGTAACTGTACATCGCTGACGGTCGGTCGCTATGAATATCAGAGCGTTGTGAATGCAGGTCTGATATTAATTTATTGATAGTTTTCAGGGTTCCGTACCTCAAAAAGAAAAAAGGAACCCTTATAAGGACCACCTCATTCTCTGTTTGTCAGTCTGTCCGTCTGTTAAAAAAAACTAAAGGCATCGTTGGTACTCTTCAAACCTTAAGAAGATATTGAAAGAATAATGATTAACTTTGACAAAACTTGACTACCTAGTTACCTCTCTTTAAGACGTCATCGTCGACTTACTGAACGAACTAAATAATAGCAAAAAAAATATCAACTACAGTTTCCCTACAACAACTAAGTAGGTATGAACTAAGTTATATTCAAAAAACTCGTCTTGACAAGTCCATAGTAAAGAAGTTGAATATACCTATCTGATGAGTTCTTGCAATTAATGAGTTCTTGCATTAAACCGACGTTATTTTCGAGGTGCGAAGTTTATTTTATCTAAAAACGTCATAGTTTACACGAAAAACAATTAAAACTTTTATGGAAACTTTTACACAAAAACACATTCCATAAGCGCTTAATCACGTACATTTTTTTCGCCTGTCTAGACGCGAAGTTAATCGTCCACTTACAAAGGTCCAATCCGGATGGTCTATCGCCACATGAAATAATTTAACAAGCTCTCTGCATCCCCTAACAAAGGCATTGAACTGAAACTCCTACCATTTTATATCAAACTAGACGTGAAGTCGAATTTTCAACCTCTCTCGTTGAAAAATAAACGTGTATCGCTGCACAGATGCCGTAACTCTCGTGCAAGGATCGCGTCGCCATAGAATAAGGTTTTGTGCTGCTTGTGTCCATCAGGTCCCAGTAAGTGACTCGCTTTGATCGTTTGTCATATTCTAATGAGTGAAAAATTAAAGAGTTCTACAAGTTATTAAAAAACCTAAAATAGGTACGAATGACGTTGCTAGTAAAAAAAAATCAGTACAATTTTTTTCAAACATTCAGTTTAAAAGCGTTATTAAAAGTAGTATATAGGCACATCACATCATCCGCTTCAATGCATATTGTATTTTTATTTGGTGTACAACTCAATAGTGATAGATTACGTAACTCGATCGGTTTTCGCTTGAATATTTGAAAACCGATGGTAATTCCATAAACTACGGTCGATCTGGCGTCTGTCCAGGCGCTATTCATCTCTATTAATGCTTTCAAATGATAGGATACGCAAAAACTTTATTTGCGCTTAATGTATTTAAAACGCAGATAAATTGAATCACATTAGGGCGATTGCACACTCCCCGCTGGTTAATTTATGGGCGTCGGGCGTCGCGACGTTTTGTCATAATGTGTGTTATATTTAATTATATCTTAAGCGACCGTCTGGTTATATACGGTTATATGTTATTCAAGAGTAAAATAAAACAAGGATAGAATAGAAAAGTTTTAGTTAAAAGAAACTTTCACGGTATCGTATCATCAAATAATTGAAACTCTGGCACCACTGCCTGGTTCAAAAATTAGAATGTTGTTTCTAAAGTATTTAATAAAGTTCTTTTTTGTTTTTATACAAAAACCTACCTATACATATACCTACAATTGAAAAAAAAAATTGAATGCACATTTAAAACTTTTCCACGTGTGTTAGTTGTGCGGGGCGTGCTTATAGAAAAAGATTACAAGTGCGATAGGTTTTTGATGCAATAGTTTCGCGGAATTGCTACTCGAATTCTGAGGCCGACCGTACGTTGTCAAAACTAACATGAAACAGCTTTAAGAGGACAGGAATGTTCAAATAAAATTCACAATTTGAGCCGCACCCATTTGTAATTGATTTCGATCTTGCCACCTTGTTAAATACTGCCCGAAAGGTTTATCGGCATTCGAAGCTTGTTAATTTAAGGCTTTACTTTTCACATTTGCAACAACCTTATTTTGCTAACAATCAAACACATTTTGAACGATAGACAAAATGTCGTGGTGAAATACTCGTAAGCTTTTGGATAGTATATCTAATTATCTAGTCTATTTTGTTCAAGAACTTATCTAAATATTTAAAATGACCTCCTGATTCACTAACTGACCAATCAACGCCCAGCCTAAACTGTTAGACCTAGAAAGCTGAAATTTTGCATTGAGGCTCCCTTTATTAATGTACACAAGGAACAAAGCCGTATTTTTTAAAATTCCCATGCCAAGAAGCGAATAAAAATGACTATTCGTGGATTTTTTCATTTATACCAAATAAAAATTAAAATATTGCGAAATACTGTGACATTTCGAAACACTACGTAGAATTATTCTGTCTGCAATTTAACCACGGTTAAAGTATTTTTACCACAAATACAGAACAATTACCGCTTTTTGGAATTCACAATTCACTCACATAAGTTTTCAATCAATCAGCCTGTTTGCGTCCCCTGATGGGCCTTTGGAAAACAAGGCACCTCTCCCGGTTCTCCGCTTTCCTTAACCATTCTCCGCTTTCCTCAACCACCTGCCAATTTCAAGGTCACCAGTACAGTGGGCTGGAGGTTGTCCCACACTGCGTTTTCTGGTGCGCCATATCTTGATGATAATGATAATATCAATATCTACTCTTCTTCACTTCTACTCTTCTACTCTTTTGACTCTTAATTTGATGATTAAGAGAAGTTATTCGTAATTTGGCTCTCATCTTCAGATGATTCATACTAACCAACAAACTGAATGAAATTTTGTAAATTAAAATATTTAGTTTCAAAGTTCTAGTCTCAAAAGTTACAGGCAAACCTTTAAAACTTGTTATTTTTAAGGAAATCTGTCGAACCACAGACATAGATAGATATTAGATTCTAGAACATATAATATTTACAAAATTACATAGAGTTTGATTGGTTAATAATATACAATTCATAAGAACCAAACTACGTTTTTTTTTATTTTGATACAAATTAGCCCTTGACTGCGGTCTCACCTGGTGATAAGTGATGATGCAGTCTAGATGCAGTCTAAAATGAAAGCGGGTTAACCTCCGGCTTCTGGTAGGGGTATGGCAGTCTTTATCAAACCCATTTGGTTTTTACACGGCATCGTATACCGGAACACTAAATCGCTTGACGGCACGGCTTTGCTGGTAGAGTGGTAACAGACCAGACCAGAAAATAGGAAATTATAACATTCTAGACCCCTGCCG
Organism: Maniola jurtina; assembly: GCF_905333055.1. Classification (NCBI taxonomy): domain Eukaryota; kingdom Metazoa; phylum Arthropoda; class Insecta; order Lepidoptera; family Nymphalidae; genus Maniola; species Maniola jurtina. Next base: position 4,378,453 of record NC_060051.1, read on the forward strand.
GGAATAGAACCCGGGACCTCCCACTAATAAGACCACAGCGCTTACCACTGCACCAGCGAGTGATGGAGAGAATGCCGTGAAAGAGTTTGGTAAGCAAAAATTCCAAGCGCCCAACTATACACACTCGTTATTTCAAAGCTTAACTATCACAGTCACATAAATCTGATCCTAGTTTTCCTAGGGTTCCCTCCCGCACCCTACTAATAGGGTTGTCAAATTGCCCATCTATTTAATTTCCCGTATGCGTAAACGAATTAGGCTGGCAACTTTGAAACGAATTAAATTTTCGACGGTTGATTGTGAACCGTTCATTCTATTACGGGGTGCACTCATGGCCCTTTATGTGTTTTTTCAAATAAGATTAAACTGACGTTGTTTTGATGAAATTGCCATCTGTAGAGTAAATATTTGTTATTTAATAAAAGCACTTTTAATTTTTTAAGTCAGTCTTAACAGTATTAATAACAATAAATTATTATTATCACATAACACGTTTATATTATTATATGTGTACATAATTCATGGCTCAGTGATGAATAAGACATCAAATAAAACCACATGAGAGTAGAAGAGTCAGTGATTATTTATTGATTTTTAATAGAGATATTAATTATCGATATCTGGCTTACTTTTAATCTAGAACAACGAACTATTTGGCGTAATAGGTACGCTTGTCTGAAGAAGCACGTGAGAAGTGTAACCTTAACAATAGACAAACCAGACAAATCGCTAAAGTCTAAATCTAAGTAAGGAATGTTATTAGATTTAGTTTACAGAGTAAGCTTCAAGCCCATCCGGCTGGAGTTATTGCTCGCAAATGATTCGACGGTTTTTACCCTCCGCCACTCGCAGTGTTGCCGTGCAAACAATTCAATTTCCACCCTGACAGTACAAAAATGTTTCATGAAATTTAAATATATAGGATTTTAAGCCTATTACCAAAAATGGGTAAAATTTGTGTGAATAAATAAATTAAAAAAAAAAAGTATAGGTTACAAGTGTAAATTAAAAATTTATAACACCCCCGACAAGTGAAGGTTACAGTAACTAGAGAAGACTTGATAACTTTCAAACGGCTGAACCAATTTTCTTGGGTTATAGCTAAGAACACTCGATCAAGCCACCTTTCAAACAAAAAAACTAAATTAAAATCGGTCATCCAAGCTCTCTCCACAAGCCGAGTAGACCTTCATGAAGTGAGGTTGGGGATCCCAAATGGCGCTCTCGTTGTTCTGCTATGCCCGCGCACTCTAGAAGCACGTACGTCGGTGTTTATTAAATAGAAATATTAGCCTATGAAATCGCAGAAAAATAGGCGATTCACAGGCTACCTATCATAAATAACAGGTAACATTTGACGCCTGCCAGTGACGTCGAAGCCTTAGCCACAAGTTCTGAGTTTGTTGTGGGCTCTTCTCAGACTTGGGCGCGTTTGGAACCCTCGTAGCTTTAGTTTTAAGTTACGTAATTAATTATCACCACTATCACTACTACACTATATATCGTACAAATTTAACAATTTCGACCATCAAAAGAAGTACAATTGTACCTACTTTGAATAAATGATTTTGACTTTGACTTTGACTTTGTTCCCTTAACTGTCGTAAACTGTGCCATTACGGCTAGGCAAGTACCTAGTCGTTACAAGTACGAAATCATTAGTAAAGAGAATCGCTTGAGAAGCCCTCCAGGGCCCAGTTACCATAAAAATCTACGTCCAGCCAAACTGCCTAAGCCTAACCCTTTGCCGCCCTTCATCAAATTTTACATATGTATTATCTTGCGCTACTTTTTTCGCGGCCATTTTAAAGTGTTGGGTAAATACAACGCGCAACGTACATTTATTTCAAACAATCGAAAATTTTACATTTATTTTAATTTTTCTATTCGCATGCCAGCTTGGCGTGATACAGCTGGACCAGTATTTGTATAATTACACCTATAAAATGACCTGTATCAGCAAATAATTAAATTGAATTGAATGGAAACGTTTTGATGCGGCTCAAAGGCTGAGATCTACAGAGCGCACTTTGACTTAACTCTGACTTAAGACACTGTTAAAACGAGACAACGTTATATCGCTGATATAAATCCGTCTCTTTTAAACTGAAACTTAAGTCTAAGCTAAGTCAAAGTGACTATAGATTTCAACATTAGAAGTAGTATCACTGTTGTCCCTCGTTTTGTCCATCCAAGCCTTTATCGTAATATCCGCAGGCGGAAAGGGTTGGGTCCCCCTCCATAATTTCACTACTCTGATATTATCTTGTAAGCCCTTTTCCTAATATTACGGGAGTATTTTGTACTATTACTAGCTATAGCCTGCAAATAGCCTGCGACTTTTCGTGTATGCAGTGCAGTTTTACAGTTCCGTAATCATTTGATTTTTGCATATTATATCAAAAATAAATCATTTCTCAGTGATCATTAAATAGAAAGTCTTCCATAATACGTAAAATCCACGCACTTTGTTAGTTTTAAGTGTAGTAACCATTTTAAATTATCGATTAAACTAAAAAAAATCATTGTGACGTCACATGCCAGTATTTCATAGAAGCTCGCATGTTTCGCGGTAGACCAGTCTGGGTTAAAATTATGAAAAACAGCCAACGTTTCAACGGTCCAAAGTACAGTTAACCTATTTAAATCCAAGTTCACTAAATAACCCGTTCACTAAATAACAAATGTTCGCAATTTCACCAATTATCCGCTTTACCGCCCATTTGTCTGTACTGTTGTTTATTTGACGTTTAGTTTCCCGACTCTGTCCGGCCGGTGGAAATAAACAACACGGTTTTTCCAGACTTAATCGGTTAATTCGCTTGAAGTTTTAAATTAACTCAAATGAAAGCTGCGCTAGTTCAGTTTGGACTAAACCTAATAGAGGTATTTTTGTCTGTGCTTTCAGAAATTGCCCAGTTGTTTGGATGCAACCAGAGTTTATCGATTACAAAAATCTTTTCTCTTTATAAAAAAACCGGCCAAGTGCGAGTCCGACTTGCACACCGAGGGTTCCGTATTTTTTCCAACATTTTGCAGGATAAATCAAAAACTATTATGCATAAAAATAAATGAAAATCTGTTATAGAATGTATGTTATAGTTGTACAGGGTAAAGCCAGTTCATGTGAAACCCCACTTGGTATCTTACTTTGTTTTACTTTTAATTATTTTTTCTGTGATGTAACCACAAATTCACGATTTTCGGATTATTTCCTTTACTTGTGCTTAAGACCTACCTACCTGCCAAATTTCATGATTCTAGGTCAACGGGAAGAACCCAATAGGTTTTCTCGACAGACAGACAACAAAGTGATCCTATAAGGGTTTTTCCTTTCGACGTACGGAACTCTAAAAATAAAGTATTTAAACTTTTAAAGCATAAAAATTAGTATAAATATTAAATTAAGAAAACCAGTGGCCAAGATTTGCTAAATGCAAAATTAATTCCCAGGTACATTTTTCTCAGCTATTTCGCGCTAACCATCTTTCTTTGTCTCCGTTATCTTAGCATTCGAGAGAGATATTCCTAGAGAGATGTCAACGCCGGCGGCTTACTAAAAGGCAATGGGTATATTAATAAGCGGTAGCGGGTGCCAAAGCAGGTCTAATTATTATTTAAGCCCACTACTAAGAATGTAGAATTTGTGGAATTGGTGGACCTCCGAACAGGAGGTCAAAGTTTAAACCACTCGGCTATCACCGATTATTACAAGACTGTCCAAAAAAAGGATTGTAATGTTTTCGGGGTGTATATGTGAGTTCCTTTATTCCACCATAAAGACCACCATAAATACCATTTCTAAATACTCAAACTGGATGTATGATGTATCTATCTTTAGAATCCCTACATAATGCCAAGTGACACTGGCCATTTTTTTGTTGATAAAATCAATATGGCGGCTGTATGGGGCCTTTTTCAAATATGAAAAAGTCCTTTTAGTCCGTTTTTTAACAAGGCAGTCATGTTTTGAATTTGTTTAATTACGGCTTGGCCCTATTTAATATGCCCACAGGCTTAAGACTATCGGGAGCGGACGCTAGCCAGTTTTGTTTTCGCTACCTATTCTAGGCACCTATCGCCGTTATCACAAAATTTGTGACTAAGGAGACCTTCCTAAAGAGATGTCGACGCTACTGGCTACGAGATAAGGTAGCGGATTTATTTACAAGCGGAAGCGGGAATGACAGCGAAAAGACTGCTTTTACACGCAGAAACGTCAGAAAAAGGCATCAATATTTAATAATACCGGCTTCTCACGGTGCGTAATATGCGGATGGATGCGGACCAGCCCGCACCGACGCATTGTGGTAAGAGTATAGTCCGTGGTAGGCGCAATCACATCCTTTCATTCATCACACGAGCCTTTTACTCGTTGCGCGGCTGTTCGTAGTCAGCCTCGCGTGATAATCCGCACAATCACACACCGTGGGAACTAGTCATAATTTACCATGGATAGATTCACAAACAACCATTAATTATATCTTAGCTGAAGAAAATTGTATCTAGTTTACCGTACTGGTGAAAGATGTATGAAGTCAGCCAAACCGCACTTGTCCAGCGTGGACTATGGCTTACATCCTTGTCATTCTAAAAGGAGATCCGTTCTCAGTAGGGACCGGCGATGGTTGATGATGATGTAGTGACAGATCAGCTAGCAGCTCGCAGCTACACTAATATTATAAAAAGCTAAAGTTAGTAAGTTTGGATTTAGGGGATTTCCAATGTAACTTAATTTATTATAACTTTGTAACTACAATTTTGGTCCATGAAAAAATATAGTCAAAAGTCAAAGTCAAAATCATTTATTCAAAGTAGGTACAATTGTACTCCTTTTGATGGTCGAAATTGTTAAACTTGTATGATATAGTGGTGATAATTAATTACGTTACTTAAAACTAAAGCTACGAGGGTTCCAAACGCGCCCAAGTCTGAGAAGAGCCCACAATAAACTCAGCCGGGAATTCTTTTTTTTTTATTATCACCACTCTACAAAATCACATAAACTTATTAGAACTATCAAAGTTGTTTATCTAAGATAGCTAAATTAGCCCAGAGTGCTTTAGGCTATATGTAATTATATACCTAGGTATCGTGGACGAAGTCGCGGACAAAAGTTTGTATTCAATATTACAGAACAACCCAGGTGAAATGAATTTAAAGCAGTAAATCAGACATTCGTCGTTTACGAGCAATAAAGCCGGTGACCTACTAAAGCAGCTATAATATCACGCGGCTAATGCAGGCCGCGACCTCACTCTGCTATTAGTGGACGAACGAAATTTATCTTAGCGAGCATATGCAGATAAGAAGCGAATATGTTGAGGAAGTAGTTTTTATATAGGTTACACTAGCTCACGCTCTTGACTTCATTCGCGATAAAAAAAAAATATTCAGATACTAACTGATGCCCGCGACTTCGTTCGCGTGGCTGTAGGTTTTCTAAAAATCCCGTGTGAATCCTTTGATTTTCCGGGATAAAAAGTAGCCTATGTACTAATCCAGGGTATAAACTATCTCTATTCTAAATTTCAGCCCAATCCATCCAGTAATTTTTGCGTGAAGGAGTAAGGAACACACACAGACACACACATACACACAAACTTTCGCCTTTATAATATTAAGTGTGAAGTGTGATAGTGTGATAGTGTGATTAGTGTGACAAGTTAGCCCTTGACTGCAATCTCACCTAAGTGATGATGCAGTCTAAGGTGAAAAGGAGCTAATCTGGAAGGGATATGGTAGTTTTCATTAAACCCATACTCCTATGGTTTCTACACGCTATCGTACCGGAACGCTAAATCGCTTGGCGGCACGGCTTTGCCATTAGAGTGGTAACTAGCCACGGCCGAAGCCTCCCACCAGACCAAAAGTGCTTACTTTTCATCGAATAAAATTAAATAATATTATCTAAATAATTTTAATATTATCGTTTGTAAATCTAAACGATCAAGTACCTATCTACTTATTATTTCAAAGTAGGTTAAAAAGGTATTGAAAACCCAGTTATAGGTATCTGATATTTGATGGAGCATGCTATAATTAACCCGATAATTGTTCAATTCGGCGAGCAAAGTGGGTCGGGCTCATTAACGATATTTGAAAAATTGAGACGATGATGAAATATTACGGGCCATTACCTACATTTCAGCAGAAATCTATCGCTCAGTAGTTGGGGTAAAACCTTGTTCGCACACTAACTTTTCAGAGCTAAGTATGTGATGCGAAAGTGTGTCTGTCTGTTTGTCAGTCTGTCCGCTAGCTTTTCACGGCTCAACAGTTTAATCGATTTTGATGTTTGGTACAGAGTTAGCTTACATCTAGGGAAAGGACTTAAGCTACTTTTTATACTGGAAAATTAAAGAGTTCCCACGGGACTCTTAGAGGCCCACCGTTTAACCAATTTATATGTTTGGTACAGAGGTAATTACGTCCCGGAAAATGACACAGGCAACGTTTTATCCCGGAAAAGCAAAGTACGGGATTTTTTAATACCTAAATCCACGCGGACGAAGTCGCAGGCAGGTTGGTAGTAGCCAATATAGGTAATAGCTTCTTTAGAGGACCATTCAGACAACATGTGTCATATTCAACCATATCTATCTTCTTTAGAGGACGTCTATCTGTTGGTAAACGACATACTATGAGCCTGGATAGCTCAACGGTTGAAGAGCAGACTGAATTGCGAAAGATTGGCAGTTCAAACACCACCCGTTGCACTATTGTCGCACCCACTCCTGGCACAAGCTTTACTCTTAATTGGAGGGGAAAGGGGAGTATTAGTCATGATAAGCATGGATCAAACGAGTGGCAGGGAGTCGCTGGATCCAGGCGGTGCAAAACTGTAGTATGTGGAAGTCCCTACGAGAAATCTATGCAGCAGTCTATCTCTTGACTATGACGATGATTATGATCATTCACGATTGTTTATACGCTAAAATAATATTTGTTACCCATGTACTAAGTATTTTATCGGTACGCTTACTCAATCTTGTAATGATAGGATTGAAATCCCTGTGCGGGAATGGATGCAATTTATCCGGTGCGCTCCACTGGCTCACAGGTTACGATAAGCGAAGCTTTGAAGTGCCCTGATCGAATAACTCTCCTTGTACAAATGATATATCCGTTACATTGCTGTACTTACTACAGAATAAGTAATGTTATAAATTACAGAAGCTTTTCTGTCTGTCTGTCTGTTATATTTTCACTAATTTTGACGTACAGACTCAGTTAACACAAGCTGATGGCCACTATTTCATCCGCGTGGATTAGGTTTTTAAGAATCCCGTGGGGGGAAAATAGCCTATGCTTGTACCCGAGTTGCAAAATGTTCCTGAACCAAATTTTGTCTAAACGAATGGGCAATGAAAACTAGTAGGCAGACAGTCATATGTACAACAGGGAGTTGCGAAGCTAAAGTGGCAATGGGCAGGGCACATCACACTAATATTATAAAGGCGAAAGTTTGTGTGTGTGTGTTTGTTACTCTTTCACGCAAAAACTACTGGGCGGATTTGGCTGAAAATTTAGAATGGAGCTGAATTATACCCTGGATTAACACATAGGCTACTTTTATCCCGAAAAATTAAAGAATTCCCAAGGGATTTAAAAAAAAACCTATATCCACGCGAACGAAGTCGCGGGCATCGTCTAGTAGTTCGATAAACCGAGGGTCCTAAGGTGCTGAAATGATGACCTCAGACCGGAAAGCGCAGTGTTGGAAGACCTGCCCACTAGGTGGACGGACGACAACAAACAAAATCGTTGGGAGCCGCTGGATTCAGGTGGTGCAAGACCGAGGCGCTTGGAAGTCCCTACTTGTAGGTCTCTTGAGACCTATGCCCAGCAGTGGACGCCCATCAGTTGATGATGATGACATGATAATGATTAGGGTTCCTGAAGTAAATCAAACAATACCCCGCTGTGAGTGAAGCTGCGGTAAAAATGTAGTGAAAAAGGAATCTAAAACTAATTTTTCACAGCCCCGAGGGAGCTTTAGGACGGTTTTTATCTCAATTCCCTTAATTAAAGGGCGCCATGGTGTACAGAGTAAAGGGACGGATTGCGCTAACAATTATTTGAATTAAGCAGATTACTACGGGGAATTCGGATTTTGGTGTATTTTGACGCGGTTCTAATGTTTGTTGTTTAGAATCTATCATTAATTTATGAGAAGGTACCTTTCAAACTTTTCTCGTTCGAATAAAAGAATATACCTAAGTAGGTACTTATTCTTTTATTTGAACGAGTTGGTAAGTGTACGATATACCTACCTATATTATATACCTACAGCTACTTGTAATACAACACCTTCACTACCTCTTGGCGCCAATGTTCGTCTTATAAATAGAAGGTTTGAAAGGAAAATTGAAATAATTTCGTTTCTCGATAATATTTTGGTATCTAATTTTAGTATTTTTTGTGCAAGTACAGGACATAATTGAAATTATACACAAGTTTCAGTTTCTAACATGTGTGTTATAAGTTTGACGTGTGTGTCTTTGTATCTGTGTATCTGACTGTAGGCACCGTAGCTCCTAAACTAATGAACCGATTTTAATTTAATTTTTTTTGTTTGAAAGGTGGCTTGATCGAGAGTGTTTTTAGCTATAATCCAAGAAAATCGGTTCAGCCGTTTGAAAGTTATCAGCTCTTTTCTAGTTTACTTACAGAGGTTTTTATGTCGGGGGTTTTCTAAATTTTAAGTTATTGACATATTATAACGTCGAATATAATCTCCACTTCAAAGCCCCCATTTTGTATGAGAGCCTCCTGAAATAAAGGTTTTTATATTTTATTATGAAATATTCGGCTGAAAGGCATCATTGTTCATAATATGTTTAAAATTGAGGTAAATACGTTCAGTAATTCAGAAGTTATAAGGCTCTGACAAACGGACGGACGGAAAAAGTGCAATTTCAATCAAGTATTGTCTCAAAATTATTGTTGTGTAAGTATATGGAAAGTTCTTAGAGCAAATCCACTAGCTTGGTCTGTTTTCTTATTATCTGTCTACTAGGTTAATAGACCTTTAGTTTCTTCCGTTAAAACTTCGCGAGTTTAATACTTTATAACCCAATTTATATCGATTTCAGCGGTGAGTGGCAATAATATTTTTTATTAGAGCAATAAGAGGAAATATTTTAAAAGCTCTTTCGTGGTCGCATTGATGGCTTATGATATCTTTTATAGCTTATTTATACGATAAAGATTTATGGCAGGTTAGATTTTGGCCGGGTGTTTTGGAAATAAAAGTTTGCATTTGTGCCACCGTATACAGTTTACTACATTCCATATCCATACTAACATTATAATAATCTGTGTGTCTGTCTGTCTACTAGATTTTCACAGCGTTTTTAAAGAAATTTGGTCAAAAAAGAAAAAAGCTTGCATTCCAGGGAAGGACATAGGGTACTTTTAAGCCAGAAATTCAAAGTTCCTCTGGAATTTAAAAAACCTAAATTCACTCGGACGAAATCGCGGGCATCATCTAGTAAAACTATAAGGATTCCTTTTTTAACCCCCGACCCAAAAAGAGGGGTGTTATAAGTTTGACGTGTGTATCTGTGTATCTGTCTGTGGCATCTTAGCTCCTAAACTAATGAACCGATTTTCATTTGGTTTTTTTTGTTTGAAAGGTGGCTTACCTAATTGAGAGTGTTCTTAGCTATAATCCAAGAAAATCGGTTCAGCCGTTTGAAAGTTATCAGCTCTTTTCTAGTCACTGTAACCTTGTCGGGATTGTTATAAATTTCTAATTTACACTTGTTATTAACTTAAATAAGTAATCTCAAGAAAAATCTTTCTAAAAATTCATATTATCATGAAGATAGGCAATCTACCTAAATCATTCATACATCTTGGCTGTCATGAACCTAAGTTATTTAAGGTTAGACCGGGAAAATTTCGAAGAAAAATATTTCTATACAAGATTTTTCTACTGAGTAGCATTTTTGACCGCACTTCACTGGCCTTTCTTGTAGGGTAACCTTGATTGTTCAAAAAAATAAAACGTCCCGAAATTTGCAGCTAGCGAATTTCGATCTACTTTTAATTTGAATTCTTAATATCTACCTAAATGTTTAATATCTAAACCTAATTCTGTTTTTTAATGATTAAGTGAAGATTGTATGGTATTAGTGTTACGATCTCTTGAACTGCTACAAAAAGTGTACAATAATTTAATATGTGCGTAAAAAATGACTTCTCAAGCGCTATTTTGTCATTATGTGTCAAAATATCACGTCAAAGTGCGATTTCAGTCCTTATTTTAAACGTGAACCGTAGTTTTGACATGAGAGTTGACCCATAGAGTTAAAATGGCGCGTGAGAAGTCATTTTGTACGGACTGTACTTTGAATAAATGACTTGACTTTGAATTATTTAAAAAGGTATGGTTACCCTACTCCAAGAAATATGACCTCAGCTTTATTAGCAATAAAAGGCCTAAGTAGCCTGATTCGGCGATTGTACTCTCTCTAGAAATAGGCTTCTCTGTTTGATACAAAAAACATTATTTAGACTTCGCAAAGGTAGATATCATACTAATATTATAAAGGAGTAAGTTTGTTTGTATGTGTGTGTGTGTGTGTGTGTGTGTGTGTGACTTGATCGAGAGTGTCCTTAGCTATAAACCAAGAAAAACGGTTCAGCCGTTTGAAAGCTATCAGCTTTTTTCTATTTACTATAACACTAGCTGATGCCCGCAGCTTCGCCCGCGTGGATTGGTCAGATCCCCTGCAGCATCAGGATTGAGGAGTTGGACTCCAAATTTTTTATGAAACAATGTCGCAAAGTTCCTCTATCGATTAAAAAAGAAATGACGCAAATCGGTTCAGAAATCTCGGAGATTTCGGTGTACATAGGTAGAAAAATACAACTCCCTTTTTGAAAGTCGGTTAAAAAAGTAGCCTATTTTACGCCCTGGTCAATCCTCTACTTGCCTGTGAAAGTCCCGTCAAAATCGGTTCAGCCGTTCCAAAGATTAGCCTTTTCAAACAGACAGACAGACAGACAGACAGACAGACAGACAGACAGACAGACAGACAAAAATTTTAAAAACGTGTGATTCAGTTATGGTATCGTTCAAATAACCATATGAGCTTAATATGAGGTAGTTATTTCGAAATTACAGACAGACACTCCAATTTTATTTATTTCAGTTTCACTTGTTGGGAGTGTTATGAATTTTTAATTTACACTTATTCGTTTTTATTTTGCGGCATGTGTATATACGTATTATACGTAGTCACGTAGCGTGACTTTCTGACATGATGCTTTTCCAGTCTTGTATAATAATATTATAATTTCATAAAAATGCGTTTAAAACCTCGTTACAAACGTGAGCATACCCGCAAAGCACTGTAGAGGCAAAGGGGTAGGCATTTTGGGCATTTTGTAATTATTTCCCGCTTTTAACGCGTAACGAGGATTAACTGTAATTAGACGGAGCGTTTTTAAATTCAGAGCTGAGATAAACACCGCCTTTTTTTTTCATTGGATCGTTATCAAGTAGGATGTAAGTTGCAAGTGGAAGAGGTAAGGTTTTTAGAAACTTTTAGTCATTAGTCTTGAATAATATGGGAATTGAATTCTTCACAACGTGACTTAGTCTTGACTTGGCTATAACTTTTTAGACTTTGTCTGGTCTTGACTTGATGATGAATTGGTTATGACCTGGTCTTGACTCGGTCTTGACTTGGCTTGGTCATCACTCGGTCGTGATTTGGTCTAGACTTAGCTTTGTCTTAGTCTTTGCTTACTCTTTTTTTGGTCGTAACTTAGTCTAGACATGGTTTCGTCTTAGTTTTGTCTTAGCCGTAACTTGGTCTTGTCTTGGTCTTGACTTGGTCTTGGATTGTGGATTGTTCTTTTAATGGTTGTGACTTGGTCTTGCTCTTGGTCGTCTCTACATCTCTCTTGATTTACACCACAAAATGCGAATGCTGCAATAATTTCACATTCATTTGTCAAAGTCAAGGGGTTGGATTTATTACTAGGTATTTATGGTGGGCGCGTGTAGTGGCCCAGTAACCTAACACCATCCTAACGCCTAGACTTTCTTACTACCTGCGCTTTGGACATGTTTTGCCCTACGCATTGCACCTACGTGAGATCGCGGATTTTGATTGTGGACTGTAAGTATGCGGTGGTTGAAAATTATATTGCACATCTTTAACTGGTTTGCCTACTGATGATAAAATTATTAAACACAGTAAGAGAGCCAAGTACACATTGACTTAATATTTTCGGTGAGTGCCAATTTTTACGGTTCCGTACCTCAAAAGGAAAAACCGAACCCTTATAGGATCACTTTGTTTGTCTGTCAAGAAACCTATAGGGTACTTCCCGTTGACCTAGAATCATGAAATTTGGCGGGTAGGTAGATCTTATAGCACAAATACAGGAATAAATCGGAAAACCCTGAATTTGTGGTTACATCACAGAAAAAAATTAAAATGTGTTAAAATTTTCAAAGTAAGATAACTAAGTATACCAAGTAGGGTATCATATGAAAGGGCTTTACCTGTACATTCTAAAACAGATTTTTTAGAATGTACAGGTAAATTATTTTAATGCATATTAGATTTGATTTATCGTGCAAAATGTTGGGAAAATACCCGAGTACGGAACCCTCAGTGCGCGAGTCTGACTCGCACTTGGCCGGTTTTTTCGCCTTAATATTAATAATAGGTATGTACCTACACTTTAAATCATGAAGGAACTAAAGATAGTTTGTGCTAAAAGTAGCTAATAACTTAATAAGCTTTAAAAAAACTATGATTTTTCGGATTTTTCTGTCTATCCCTTTAACGTATCGGATAAACAAACTAGCCATTTCACACGGGGCTCACTGAGAGCAACTAGTTTTCCCCCGTCAAATCCAATTTTCAACGTAAACACGCAAAGGCTGTACAGCGTTTGTTCGTTCAGCCAATGACAGCATGTTACGTAGGACGTGACGTCATGCGTCTGACAGCTTTTAATAACTCCCCGTTGATGACTGGTTGATAATGTTCGTACCAACGTAGAGATAATACCAGCGCTGAGCATTGCCATCAATGCTCGGCCATGCTGAGTTTGCGGCCTATTGCTATTGTTAGTATATTTTTTATTTTTATAGATTTAACTTACTTATAACATATGTATGTTGTCACTAGCAATAAGTAAGCAATAAAGCCTATTTTATTATTATTATTATTATTATAATAATGTGCTATGTCAAGTGTGATGCTCAAGTGGAGGAAGCGTTGGAATAACCTATTTCATTGGTATAGTTGTAATAAAAGATGGATGCTTTTGGATTCGACTTTATTCGCAATTCACATGACACAGACATTATAACAAGACAGCGCACAGTGACAAGTGACAGATGACAAGACGTTGACATTAGGATATTACTATAGACAATATGCACAGATTAATACAATACTTTATGTAACAACCAACTCTTAGTTAAAAGATATTGAATGAATGAATGAATGAATGAATATACTTTTACTGTACACCACAAAATTAGTACAGAAAAACACATAAAAAGCTCAACAAAATATAGGTACAATTTGGCGGCCTTATCGCTACCTAGCGATCTCTTCCAGGCAACCAAAATGGTCCAAAGGATATAGCTATAGATATTAGAGGTAGGTGGTGCAAGTATACATTTATATATAATATTAGGATAAATAAATACATAAATATATAAATAAATATTGTAATATATGTAAATAGATATTGTGATGTTTTGCATAATTTAAGAAATTCTTTACTTTCTTTCTATGAAATTACTTGATCTACAGTAACATAAATACTGCATTATAATCGAAGAATCCCGTGGGAACTCCTAAGTCCTCTAGTTTTCCGGGATCAAAATTAGTCTATGTCACTTGCCTGGTCTTTATTAACTACTTATAATGGTAAAAATTCACTTCGATCCGTTGCTCCGTTGCGTCGTGATTGAACGACAAACCAATAAACCAACAAACAACACTTTGGCATTTATAATTTATAGGTAATGTCTAACATGTGAAATCTAGATCTAATCTAATCTAGATCTAAGATCCTAGACCAGAAGATTTAAGCTTTGATATGTCAGTCAGTAGTTTCACTTTTTATATAAACAAGTGTAAATTAAAAATTTATAACACCCCCGACAAGTGAAGGTTACAGTAACTAGAAAAGACCGAAAAGACCTGATAACTTTCAAACGGCTGAACTGATTTTCTTGGACTATTCCGCGCCTACGACCTAAAGTATCTGAGTTTCCAAAACATCATTTTCAAATAAATAATTATGTATTTAGGCAACGTCCATCTTGACAGCTTGACATTTGTCAGTTGACATAATATTATGAACCTAACGGTTATCTAACCTTCTTTTCTACAAGAAAACTAGAAAAGAGCTGATAACTCTTAAACGGCTGAACCAATTTTTTTGGATTATAGCTAAGAACACTCTCGATCAAGCCACCTTTCAAACAAAAAAAAGTAAATTAAAATCGGTTCATTCGTTTAGGCGCTACGATGCCACAGACAGATACACAGATACACAGATACACAGATACACAGACACACAGATACACAGATACACACGTCAAACTTATAACACCCCTCTTTTTGGGTCGGGGTTAAAAATAGAGCAAATTATCATTAAAACAGTTCGCCACCCCTGACATGCCATCAATCGCCACGGGCGGGGATTTCCAACTCCAGGTCGGAACAACTCAAGGGCACGAGTGCGACCGACAGTTTTACAGCCCTGGCCTAAAGAATTGCGCATTTATTATTTTTATTTGCCACGCGCCATTGTAGGCCTTTTTCCGGTCCGTTTTCGGGCCGTTGATATCTTGCGTTTTAGATCGGTGCCTTGGAGGTAGGTATACTTTTTGCAAAAGCGAAATTACTAGAATTTTCGTTTATGTTATACTAGCTGATACTTACGACTTCACCTGCGTGGATTGAGGTCTTCGAAAATCTCGAGGGAACTCTTAAATTTTCTGGGATAAGAAGTAGCTTATATCCTTCTCCCTTGGGGATGTAAGATTTTTAAAGTCCCGTGGGAGCATTTTATTTTTCGGGACAAAAAATAGCCTTTGTCCGTTCCCGGGATGCAAGCTTCGAGTATCTCTGTACTAAACTTTAGATCAGCTGGGCCGTGAAAATTTAGCAGACAGGCAGACAAACAGAAAGATAGACAGGCACACCTTAATAAATACAAGTTCAAATTAGTCATCCGTAAAGATATAGTTGCCTGCCAATCCGCACTTTGCCAGCGTGATGACTATGGCTAAACCCTTTTCATTCTGAGCGTAGACCCGTGCTCAGTAGTGAACCAGCGATGAGTTGACCATGATGATTTGGTTGAATATTATAGTTAATAAAACTTAGGTACCTGTTTACTTTGACTTTCAAACTCAGAAAATTCGATTCACAAGCTCGGATGAAAGTTATCAACGGTTGATTGATTGATTTATCAATTGTTTACAGTCACGTCAGATCTCGAATCTCGGAAGGTTTGGAGTTCAAGATGGATCGTCTTGAGAGTTTCCATAAATATTTAGGAGAAAAGTGTAAAATACCTAAGTAGGTGTACATTATTTCGCACACAGATGTTTTTAACAAACTTTTACATACACAAGAAACCAAAAGCTTTGCGATTGGGCATTGTAAGGTCTACCATCTCCTGAGGATGCTCCGGTGTCGGGGCGAAACGTGCGTCGAGTGGTTTTGGGATTTGTGTGGTGCTGCGTATTAGTGGTGCATATTGCTTGCTTAGTGGCTGGCTTTTCCTGCATGTTTATCAGTGGGAGGGCGGATGGTGCATCGCATGCTGCATGTTGTGCCATACATATTTGTCTGGTTTAGCGAATTATAGAAAATTAAGCTTTTGGTTCTTTGTGTATCATGGACTTCCGCAAAGTAAAGTGATAGTGTACTTAAATATGGATGATAATTTTACTCACACTGTGGTAATTATTCAACATTGCTAGGTTCATCGGGTAAATAGAATAATGAGCAAGGCAAAAAATTTCCAAATATTAATTAAATATCACTAATAATAATTATTATTATAAAGGGGAAAGTTTGTATGTGTTTGTTTATGTGTATGTGTGGACTATTTGGGACTATAAGCTAGGCGCAGACACAGTACATAGGATGGATACGGATGAAATATAAATACTAATTCTAATAAATTAAACTTAAGAGGGCTCTCTCCGTCACTCGTTTCCACTCGTTTCATACAATCGTAGTTCCAATTTCATTTGAATATTAAGCAACCAAAGTCCATGAAATTTTGAAGACATATTCTAGAAACTAATATCTATGTCTGTGGTTTTCCAGATTTCTGTTAAAATATTCGGTTTCAAAGTTACGTAAAAATTTTCATACAAATTTTTGAGCCCCTGTAATTTTAAAACTACACATTTTTAGAAAAATCTAAAACACCACAGACACAGATATTAGTTTCTAGATATTAATGTCTGCAAAATTTCATGGACTTTGGTTGCTTAATATTCAAATGAAATTGGAACTACGATTGTATGAAACGAGTGGAAACGAGTGACGGAGAGAGCCCTGTTAAATACCTAAATAATTACCTAAAACTTAACTTACTGAGCTTTTAGATATTATTTAGATATCATTCTATAGAATTTTTTATCCAAAACGATGGTAGAGTCATAACAGACAGAGATATCGATTTGACAGAACTTGTAAATATTTGGAGCTAACTAAAAGCTTTATTGTAAACAGAGAAACCGTACAAAAACCACGAACAAAAGTATGAAAAATAAATGATATTTCCACATAGCTACCCGCTAAGCCACGGAATACGGGCGATGAAATATAGGAACAAATTCAAGCTGTAGGTACAGAACCAATGCGTTGGCCTGTAAATGATTTATTCTGCCCGTTTTATTCTTCATATCGCATTCCCTCTGAGGGAAAAACGCGAAATCGTGAGAGGGTACAATCACATTGACTAGGCAGTTTGTATGAAGAAATTTAAAAATCCTACCTAATTAACAAAAAACCGGCCAAGTGCAAGTCAGACTCGCGCACGGAGGGTTCTGTACTCGGGTATTTTTTCCAACATTTTGCACAATAAATCAAAAACTATTTTACATAAAAATAAATAAATATCTGTTTCAGAATGTACCTACAGGTTAAGTCCTTTCATAATATGATACCCCACTTGGTTTGAAAATTGAAACACATTTTAATTTTTTTTAATGATGTAACCACAAATTCGCGGTTTTCAGATTTATTCCTGTACTTGTGCTATAAGACCTACCTACCTACCTACCCAATTTCATGATTCTAGGTCAACAGGAAGTATCCTATAGGTTTCTTGACAGACACGACGGACGAACGGACGGACGGACAGACAGACAACAAAGTGATCTCCTATAAGGGTCCCGTTTTTCCTTTTGAGTTACGGAACCCTAAAAACTAAAATATACTAACGGTCTACGTTTTTCAATTTTCTGGATAAATATCTAAAAACTTTGCGATTGGCATTGAAAAATCAGCCCTAAGGTTTATTTTTTAACCCCCGACCCAAAAAGAGGGGTGTTATAAGTTTGACGTGTGTATCTGTGTATCTGTCTGTGGCATTGTAGCTCCTAAACTGATGAACCGATTTTAATTTAGTTTTTTTTGTTTGAAAGGTGGCTTGATCGAGAGTGTTCTTAGCTATAATCCAAGAAAATCGGTTCAGCCGTTTGAAAGTTATCAGCTCTTTTCTAGTTACTGTAACCTTCACTTTTCGGGGGTGTTATAAATATTTAATTTACACTTGTATTATGTTACAGTATTGATATTTTTAGACCCTAAACAAGTCTTATGTGAAAAGACCCCAGCGTTACAAGGCATGAACGTGGGAAATACAGTATTGTAGATAGGTACGGTGATATTAATTATTTGCGCGCCAAAATAGAACATTTTATTTATGCTATTATTATCACAATCACAAACAGTTGCTCGTGGAAAGATACGAATTTCATTATTAAATTAAAGCTTCATAACGTAATATAATATTACTATATTTTTTACCATAGTTCCAATTTCCTGAAATCAGAACATAATCTATACTAATGAATAAAATTGGAGTGTCTGTCTGTAATTTCGAAATAACTACCGCATATTAAGGTCATATGGTTATTTGAACGATACTATAACTGAATCACACGTTTTTAAAATTTTTGTCTGTCTGTCTGTCTGTCTGTCTGTCTGTTTGAAAAGGCTAATCTTGGGAACGGCTGAACCGATTTTGACGGGATTTTCACAGACAAGTAGAGAATTGATCAGGGAGTAACATAGGCTACTTTTTTAACCGACTTTCAAAAAGGGAGTTGTGTTTTTCTACCTATGTACACCGAAATCTCCGATATTTCTGAACCGATTTGCGTCATTTCTTTTTTAATCGATAGAGGAACTTTGCGACATTGTTTCATAAAAAATTTGGAGTCCAACTCCTCAATCCTGATGCTGCAGGGAATCTGACCAATCCACGCGGGCGAAGCTGCGGGCATCAGCTAGTATTATCATAAATTTACTTGTATTGGAGCTTTATATCTGTACCTTTTGTTACAGTCTTTTTTTTTACTTCAAACCAGTTAAATTAGGTTCATAGACGTGGTTCATAGATGTTAGTATTTAATGGTACAGTATTTAATTAAATACTGTACCATTTGCTAATACTTGTTTATTAGTTTAGAATTTAGGTCTGTATTTTTTTGTTCTGGTTAGTAGTTCTGAACCAGTGGTAGTTTATTTGAACTTATCTATTTCATGTGATAATTAAAATAGAAAGTTCATACTCAGGAAAATATTACACTAAACTAAATGTATAATAGATTTACATAACATTTTATGTACGAGTATTTTGATAAATATAAAGAAACACAACAAAAACAGGGGTAACGAAAATAGACGGGCATTGAAAGACAATGTTTTGTCGACTATTATGTAACATAATCCCTCTGATACACAGCGAGAAAAATACATTATTATGAAAAAAATATTAAGATCAACCCTTTGTCTGCAATATAATATTATATTAAAGGTTTTATTAGGGCAAAGAAAAATCCTATTGTCTTATATTGTGGGTTAACAGCCTTGACAAACAGCTTGGACGTGTGTATGTAGCCTCACACGTAGTAGGCTTGTAATAAAATTATCGATTTATCGATACATTGATTTTTTAACCCCCGACCCAAAAAGAGGGGTGTTATAAGTTTGACGTGTGTATCTGTGTATCTGTCTGTGGCATCGTAGCTCGTAAATGAATGAATCGATTTTAATTTAGTTTGTTTTGTTTGAAAGGTGGCTTGGCTTTATCGAGAGTGTTCTTAGTTATAATCGACGAAAATCGGTTGAAAGCTCTTTTCTAGTTTTCACAGACAGATACACACGTGAAACTTATAACACCCCTCTTTTTGGGTCGGGGGTTAAAAAAAAGTTTAAATGTGATGTCTAAAAATTTGAAGAGCAGTTTGTTGAAGTACACAAATATTTTCTATAATATGTATAAGTATAGTTAGTGCACTATAGTTTTGATTAAATATGAATATCGGAGTTAGCAAAGCAAACATTACCCAGTGATATATTTTACGTACTTAGTTAGATAGGTACCTACGTACTTAAATATAAATTTTAAGCTATCCAAAATCCAGACCATACAAAAGCAGCGGTAGAAAATGTCACCAATTAGCAACCGCTTCTAACTGTACCATTAGAATGAAACAAACATATCATATTTCACAGATGACGGTAGCAAACGCTGCAGTAATTATGTACTCACAGAATTTATTCCACGAATCACTTCTCGACCTTTATTTATCACCCGTATTATACAGACAATAGAATTCAAAATGGCTCGACAAATGAAACTGCTTAAAATCACACAAACGATAGCGATGATAGCCAGAACAACGGGTCGTGCGTCCAGTTATCCAAGACCCGTTAGATATAAGCGCAATGTCCTTATGTTCCTATAAAAGTTGGTAGCGAGGGAGGATGGGAAGGTCTTTTTGAAGTGGTTTTTGCAAATGCCCACCCGCGGCGACCTCACAGCATGTTGGGCTGAGTCACAAAAGCCGAAAGACGTGAAAATAATAATCAGATGTGGATTGCAATTCTCAGGAATGGCGTAACGACCGCATGCTTCGGTGTTTAATTGAAGTGCTGAATCGAGGTGCAAACCTTTTCATGATATGATTTTTCATGGAGCTGGTTGGTTGGTGCGTAAATATGTATGTCTGTCTATCTGCTACGTTACCACGGCTCAATCGCTGAACCGATTTTAATGCAATTTGGTACAGAGTTACCAAGTTTGGTAGTAGTTGGTCGCTTAGTATGGGAGCTTGTATGAAATACACAGATGTGACCTCATAACATTTGACGTAATTTGACGTACTTTTTAAGTTAAATCGATAATTGAATGTGGATTTTAAAAATTTTGGAAGACCCTCTATTTAACAGGGCTCTCTCCGTCACTCGTTTTCACTCGTTTCATACAATCGTAGTTCCAATTTCATTTGAATGTTAAGCAACCAAAGTCCATGAAATTTTGCAGACATATTCTAGAAACTAATATCTGTGTCTGTGGTGTTTTAGATTTTTCTAAAAATATGTAGTTTTAAAATTACAGGGGCTCAAAGATTTGTATGAAAATTTTAAGACCGCGTAACTTTGAAACCGAATATTTTAACAGAAATCTGGAAAACCACAGACATAGATATTAGTTTCTAGAATATATGTGCAAAATTTCATGGACTTTGGTTGCTTAATATTCAAATGAAATTGGAACTACGATTGTATGAAACGAGTGGAAACGAGTGACGGAGAGAGCCCTCTTAATAATTACAAAGAAATAATTTATTTTTGACCTAGGCATTATCCCCATTAAAAGTTACCTACATAATATCTTTAACATAAATGTAAATTAATTTAAAAATTAAACCGTTTTAAATTATATATTAACTAATAAGTAGGGGAGAGTGTGGATGAAAGAGCCAGTTTTGAATAGTGTAAAAAAAAACACACTTTTACTATATTATTTTCAAATGAAACTAGGTTTTCTTATAATCACTTTAATTGGCAATGTTATAAAATAAAAATAAAGAGGATAACAACGCTGATAATCTCTTATATAAATAGTTTTAAAAAAAAAGGAAATCGGCTCTTTCATAGCAGCAGGTCAATGAAAGAGCCACCATGTGTTATGAAAGAGCCGATACCTACTTTTGAGGTACTAAACGGTTTTTTATCAATTAAAATTATGTTAAGTATTTAAAATCAGATTAATACTAAGCTTACTTTAGTATTTCTATGAAAATCACAATTTTTAAACAGTCTCAGTAATAATTAAACATTGTCTTAATCAACAATTAAAATTTTTGAACTTTGTCTTAGTTAAAAATTAAATAATTAGTAAAAATTTGTCTAAAAACATAAAATAGAGCCCTTTTTCGTATTCTTACTCTATAACTTAAAAAATAAAAACAATATAAAAACAATTTAAAATTAAAAACATTTTTGGCAGAAGAAATTAATCACCCCTTTGAGGCCACACGATAACGCTAACGCTGTTCTATTTATGGACTGATTTCCAGCAAGCACTTCTTTTACAGCCTCTTCTATTGCAGCAGTTGTGGGCCTTACCCGTTTTTTAGCTGTTGACGCTTGCGAAGACATATCTTTTTATTCTGAAACATATATCATATAATAATGAAATAACTAAAATTAAAAATTTTGGACACCCCCGACCTCTATAAATATGACTGGTAGAGAATGCCATTAGGCATTAAGTCCGCCTTTTGTTTTTTTTTGTATTTTGTGCAATAAAGATTAAATAAATAAATAAATAAATAAATTATAGCTAAGAACAATCTCTATCACATCAGTTATCAAACAAAAAAAAGAACCATCAGAATTAGTCCATTGGTTTAGGATCTACGTGGCCATAGACACACACACACACACACACACACACACACACACACACACACACACACACAGAGACAGACACACAGACACACGTCAAACTTATAACATCCCTCTTTTTTCGTCGGGGGTTAGTTAAAACAAAACGAATTAGAATTAAAAGTATTGAATGAGCCAGTTTTCGTGTCATGAAAGAGGCGGCTCTTTCAAAGCATAAATAACTGGCTCTTTCAAAACACGACGCTTTTAAAAATATAACTTCAAAAAAAAGGCACTATACCAGAACGCTGATCTGATATTATTTATGCAAAACAAGGGCAAATATATAGACGCCAATACTGTATATCAGTTTTGTCAACTTATGCAATACCCTTTTTGAAAAAATAGATGAAAGAAACACAAAGAAACTTACTTTTTGGCTTCCGAATTTTCGTAACAGTCCTGTGAGGCCATTTGCTGTCGTAGAACTGTCAAATGTTTGTGGGTAACAGCTATCCAGTGTTGCCATTTAAGGAGTAAAATTAAACTTTAGTAGAATATCGATAAGTAATGGAAAATCACATCGGCTCTTTCAAAGCCTGGCTCTTTCATGCACACTCTCCCCTAGTTCTTTGAAATACAAGTCTCATTACTAGCCGTTTAGATTAAAGAAACCGATATCACCCCTACTAACTATAAATATTAAACATTTTATTAAACCTTTAAAATGAACATTATGCCATTTCACTCCGAACTCGAAAGTAAGTGAAAAAGTAAAAAGGTTTTTAAATTCCACGAAGCCATTCCCGCAAAATAAAATTTAAGAGCACATACGTTCCCGTAATAGCGAGTGCTATCAAAATGCGGAGCAACAGTGTCAAACTATTAAGGTAGGTCACGCCACCTCGCGGCCACTGCCAGTCACGAAATTCCCTTACTACTGGCTTTTTGCGATGAACCAGGCCGGGCTCAATTGGTCACGTGACCCAGGAAATATACCAGCGGTGGCGCGCACCTTCAGCCGCATTGGTGTACCTTTTCTTTACTTCGTCTCTTCTAACTTTTATGACAAAGAGTGAGAGGAACGAATTTACGCGATAAAAAGAGATTTTCAAATTCTAAGGTGCAGCGCTATGTGAGCTAAAATGCTCTTTCTTAGGTCCCAAGAAGAGTGTATTTATTACGAGCTAATTTGCTCTTTCTTAGGTCCCAAGAAGAGTCTCTATTTATTACGCGCTAATTTGCTCTTTCTTAGGTCCAAAGAAGAGTCTCTATTTATTACCAGCTAATTTGCTCTTTCTTAGGTCCCAAGAAGAGTCTCTATTTATTACGCGCTAATTTGCTCTTTCTTAGGTCCAAAGAAGAGTCTCTATTTATTACCAGCTAATTTGCTCTTTCTTAGGTCCCTAGAAGAGTCTCTATTTATTACGAGCTAATTTGCTCTTTCTTAGGTCCCTAGAAGAGTCTCTATTTATTACGCGCTAATTTGCTCTTTCTTAGGTCCAAAGAAGAGTCTCTATTTATTACCAGCTAATTTGCTCTTTCTTAGGTCCAAAGAAGAGTCTCTATTTATTACCAGCTAATTTGCTCTTTCTTAGGTCCCAAGAAGAGTCTCTATTTATTACGAGCTAATTTGCTCTTTCTTAGGTCCCTAGAAGAGTCTCTATTTATTACGAGCTAATTTGCTCTTTCTTAGGTCCCAAGAAGAGTCTCTATTTATTACGAGCTAATTTGCTCTTTCTTAGGTCCCTAGAAGAGTCTCTATTTATTACGAGCTAATTTGCTCTTTCTTAGGTCCCTAGAAGAGTCTCTATTTATTACGCGCTAATTTGCTCTTTCTTAGGTCCCAAGAAGAGTCTCTATTTATTACGAGCTAAGTTGCTCTTTCTTAGGTCCCAAGAGGAGTCTCTATTTATTACGAGCTAATTTGCTCTTTCTTAGGTCCCAAGAAGAGTCTCTATTT
Source organism: Maniola jurtina (assembly GCF_905333055.1). Classification (NCBI taxonomy): domain Eukaryota; kingdom Metazoa; phylum Arthropoda; class Insecta; order Lepidoptera; family Nymphalidae; genus Maniola; species Maniola jurtina. The sequence continues at coordinate 4,402,342 of NC_060051.1, forward strand.
ATTACGAGCTAAGTTGCTCTTTCTTAGGTCCCAAGAGGAGTCTCTATTTATTACGAGCTAATTTGCTCTTTCTTAGGTCCCAAGAAGAGTCTCTATTTATTACGAGCTAATTTGCTCTTTCTTAGGTCCCAAGAAGAGTCTCTATTTATTACGAGCTAATTTGCTCTTTCTTAGGTCCCTAGAAGAGTCTCTATTTATTACGAGCTAATTTGCTCTTTCTTAGGTCCCAAGAAGAGTCTCTATTTATTACGAGCTAATTTGCTCTTTCTTAGGTCCCTAGAAGAGTCTCTATTTATTACGAGCTAATTTGCTCTTTCTTAGGTCCCTAGAAGAGTCTCTATTTATTACGAGCTAATTTGCTCTTTCTTAGGTCCCTAGAAGAGTCTCTATTTATTACGAGCTAATTTGCTCTTTCTTAGGTCCCAAGAAGAGTCTCTATTTATTACGCGCTAATTTGCTCTTTCTTAGGTCCAAAGAAGAGTCTCTATTTATTACCAGCTAATTTGCTCTTTCTTAGGTCCCTAGAAGAGTCTCTATTTATTACGCGCTAATTTGCTCTTTCTTAGGTCCAAAGAAGAGTCTCTATTTATTACCAGCTAATTTGCTCTTTCTTAGGTCCAAAGAAGAGTCTCTATTTATTACCAGCTAATTTGCTCTTTCTTAGGTCCCAAGAAGAGTCTCTATTTATTACGAGCTAATTTGCTCTTTCTTAGGTCCCTAGAAGAGTCTCTATTTATTACGAGCTAATTTGCTCTTTCTTAGGTCCCAAGAAGAGTCTCTATTTATTACGAGCTAATTTGCTCTTTCTTAGGTCCCTAGAAGAGTCTCTATTTATTACGAGCTAATTTGCTCTTTCTTAGGTCCCTAGAAGAGTCTCTATTTATTACGCGCTAATTTGCTCTTTCTTAGGTCCCAAGAAGAGTCTCTATTTATTACGAGCTAAGTTGCTCTTTCTTAGGTCCCAAGAGGAGTCTCTATTTATTACGAGCTAATTTGCTCTTTCTTAGGTCCCAAGAAGAGTCTCTATTTATTACGAGCTAAGTTGCTCTTTCTTAGGTCCCAAGAGGAGTCTCTATTTATTACGAGCTAATTTGCTCTTTCTTAGGTCCCAAGAAGAGTCTCTATTTATTACGAGCTAATTTGCTCTTTCTTAGGTCCCAAGAAGAGTCTCTATTTATTACGCGCTAATTTGCTCTTTCTTAGGTCCCAAGAAGAGTCTCTATTTATTACGTCTGCGAAGCGATCCTTATAAACATAGAAGGTGCTATTAAGTATTTTGTGCCAGAACCACGAAGGCGGGTCTTAGCAGGTGAATTTTGCTTCGCTTCGAAGCTCCGAAATCCTGCTCAACAAATGCTTTTCCCCTAATCTTTTGACCTGGTGCTCAAACACAATCACTGCGACGCGACACCCCTTTCCCACAGCTTTTGCAATAAACTCTTTTGTGAGGAAAAGCTGTGAGAAAGTATTGTCATTTGACGCACTGATCATGCTTGGGATGTTATATGTATATGAATGCACTATGTATGTATATTTCAGTCATAAATAAAAAGTAAAAACGTATCCAAAGGGTTATTGAGTATCTATTAAGAATGTTGCATTAACGTTTGCTAATGGGGAAATGAGTATTTATTTAAATTAATACATAGTCATGAAATTGAAAAAATCTTATTGTTAACTTTCAGGATACTTACCTGGGCTTATTTTACACTACAAAGAAAATATAAATTTTCCTTTTAGGTCAGTCCATAATACAATCGATTGTCTTTAACAGAATTCCTAGACGTATTGCAAACGGAAGTAATTGATTGCTCTCCTTTTATGGTAGAAAGCAATTTACTGTCGAGTCTATATCAAAATCGAGTTGTAATCGTAAACAATCTGTATGGCTCTTGCAACTACTTGTACATACTAGATGTACTGTAATAACATCATTCATGTTCGACTAGCTGATGCCCGCGACTTCGCTCCCATGGATATAGGTTTTTAAAATCCCGTGGGAACTCATTAATTTTCCAGGATTAAAGTAGCCTATGTGTTAATCCAGGGTATAGTCTATCTGTATTCCAAATTTCAGCCAAATCCGTTCAGTAGTTTTTGCGTGAAAGAGTAACAATCATACATACTTACAAACTTTCTCATTTATAATATTAAGTACAAATTAAGTAGGATTCATGACTTGAATGAAGCTTTGATAGCCTAGTAATTAGGAGTTCATTCTCCAATTCGGGTGGTCCAGGGTTCGATCCCAGGCATGCACCTCTTACTTTTCGGAGTTACCTATGTGCGTTTTAAGCAATTAAATATCACCTGCTTTTATGGTGAAGGAAAACATCGTGAGGAAACCTGCATGCCTGAAAGTTCCCAAAATTAAAAATTTGAAATTCGCCATCTTGGTTTTTTAACCCCCGACCCAAAAAGAGGGCTGTTATAAGTTTAACGTGTGTATCTGTTTATCTATCTGTGGCATCGTAGCTCCTATACTAATGAACCGATTTTAATTTAGTTTTTTTTTGTTTGTTGTTATAAACTTCACTTGTCGGGGGTGCTATAATTTTTAATTTACACTTATTATTATTTTTTGTTATAGCGGCAATAGAAGAACTTTCTATCTTTTAAGGTTCTTGAGACGCAGCCCGCTGACAGACAGACGGACGGACGGAGATCGGAGACTTAGTAATAGGATCCCTAAAACTGGAACCTTAAAAATATGTGGTAGGTAGTTATTAAAGCCATAATTACTAATTAGACATGATTTGTCTATCAATGCAACTCCCTTGTGTAACCAGCATGTTAACAACAACATTATAGTTAATCCATAGTTAATCTTGATGTTCCTGAGTGTCGAACATCATAATTAAATTGAATTGAATTAAAATGTGTATTAATTATTGTACACCATCGGATCATACAAGAAAAACAAAAATAAAGCAATACACAAGAAAAATAACAAGTGTAAATTAAAAATTTATTACACCCCCGACAAGTGAAGGTTAAAGTAACTAGAAAAGACCTGATAACTTTCAAACGGCTGAACCGATTTTCTTGGACTATTCCGCGCCTACGATCCAAAGTATCTGAGTTTTCCAAAACATCATTTTCAAATAAATAATTATGTACCTATCAAGGCAACGTCCATCTTGACATTTGTCAATTGACATAATATTATGAACCTAACGGTTATCTAACCTTCTTTTCTACAAGAAAACTAGAAAAGAGCTGATAACTGTTAAACAGCTGAACCAATTTTTTTGGATTATAGCTAAGAACACCTCGATCAAGCCACCTTTCAAACAAAAAAAAAGTAAATTAAAATCGGTTCATTCGTTTAGGCGTTACGATGCCACAGACAGATACACAGATACACACGTCAAACTTATAACACCCCTCTTTTTGGGTAGGGGGTTAATAATAAGTAAGTAGTACAATTTGGCGGCCTTATCGCTTTGAAGCAATCTATGCCAGGCCACGTACCATAATGTTCTTACTTACTCGTAATGTTATATTATCATCATCATCAACAACAACCTATCGCCGTTCAACTACTAAGCACAGGTCTCTTCTCAAAATGTAAAGAGTTTGGCTATAGTATACAACCCTGGCCAAATGCGGATTGGCAGACTTCATACACCTTTGAGAATATTATGGAGAACTCAGGCTTGCAAGTTTCCTCAGAATGTTTTCGTTCACCGTTAAACCAAGTGATAGGTATATAATATTTACAAGTGTAAATTAAAAATTTATAACACCCCCGACAAGTGAAGGATATAATAATAACTAGAAAAGAGCTGATAACTTTTAAACAGCTGAACCGATCTTCTTGGATTATAGCTAAGAACACTCTCGATCAAGCTACCTTTCAAACACAAAAATTAAATGAAAATCGGTTCATTAGTTTAGGAGCTACGATGCCACAGACAGATACACACGTCAAGCTTATAACACCCCTCTTTTTGGGTCGGGGGTGAAATAAACTATTCTGGATTTTTTTGAAAATAATTGCAGTTGCCTTTTCCCCTTTGAAAGTCGAAGGTTGCTTGGATTAACTTGCTTTCAGTTATTGCCTCGCTGATTGCTCTTCAAACAGTAGGTACTCAGTAAAAAAATAATATCACTATCAATCAACTATCAACACTTAAAATAGCGGACAAGTCAAAGCAAACAGTTTTACAGTAAAACGATTAACCTAGAGATTAACCAATTGTAACATCTTACTGTCATGGGTCGTGTGGTCATTTCAATCTCAATTAATATTCCTATTTTTTATTGGTTATTTTAGTCTAACTATATTTTTTGCACGCCATACACAAATGGAAAAATGTGAAGGACCAAAGACCTGTCAATATACCATCATTGTTACTCACATTTCGCAAAATAAAGAAATCATTTCATTTCAAATCCTTTCATTTCATTTCAACGTTTTCAAAGAAATTTTCTTTGCAATATAAAGAAGTCGGATTAAATTATTATTTACATGAAACTTCAGTTAAAGGTGTAGAAATCATTCCTAGGTTGCTCCATTTGCTTCAAGCAATTGACTCGTACCAGGAATAGCAGTTGAAATACTACATTTTTAATTCTACAGTCTACTAGACTACTGCAGTTTGGATGAGGACGCTTTTACACCTTACGCGTTTATATCGTTTGCGTTACTTAAGTTACGTATAAAGTTAGGTATAGAAGGTAAAACTTCAAAAAAGTCTAAAAAAAAAAATTAAGTTAACTGTGCAAGATATGCAGGTATTTTTTTTGGTTGACACTTTTTTAGACTGTAAGCATTCACATATCTACTCCGAGCATCTGAAGAGATGTTGACTACAAAGCAATAATCTGTAAAGTGTCTTTGCGTCTCAACGTTTGACATAGGACTTAAAATACAAGGAACCAAAAGCTTAATTTGCTATAATCCGCTAAACCAGACGAATCTGTATGGTGCAACATGCAGCATGCGATATGCACCGCCCACCCTCCCACAGCTAAACATGCAGGAAAAGCCAGCCACCAATACCCACCAGGCTACCACCACTACCACGCAGCGCCACACAAATCCCAAAACAACTCTACGCACGCTTCGCCCCGACACCGGAGCATCCTCAGGAGACGTAGACCTTACAATGCCCAAATTTTGCAAAATTCACAATATATTAAAGACTGACGTTCGGTCTACGATAAGTCGTCGACTGTAAAACAGATACACACTCAATAAAACATCTGTTATGTACACGCGACGTATGCAGAACGCCCCACATATATGCTTGTCTGCGATCGAAGCCATTTAGTGTCTATTATTTAAAAGATAACCCACCACCTTATTTTCTTCGAAAGTATATTATAATAGAACTAGGTAATGCATAAACCATAGCAGTATATCATGGTTGACCTACTTTTACTTGCAGGTAGAATCTAAAGGTGCCCACGCACTTGAACTGAACTGCAGCTGAACTGCGCGTCGCGGCAGCGCCCCGCACGATATTCTCTCCAGCCGCGACGCGCGTACCGCGTAGCGCGTCGATTTTTTATTTAATTTTTATTGAATGTAACTTTACAGTTCTGCTTTGCAATAATATAATAATATTAATAAAGGAATAGTGATTAAGTTAGATTTAAGTTTTGTATATTTTTATTTTAAGTTTTAAGTTTTATATTTTAAGCGTTATGATTTGTGACATGTTTATTGTGTTTATATTATGTGTTGGATCAAAAATATATCTCATTTTATTCTATTCTATTTTCTATTTTTTTTTAACAAGTAAGTAGGGTAGCTTGAATCAGTATCAGTAGATAGATTTACTCAGTACTCACATTGTTAATTATCCTTTTTTTCATGTTGAAAATACTTACCCGTCTGGTTTTACATTTTTATTTGCAAAATTTCATGTTCTAAAAAGTCAAAGGTGAGCGATATTTCAAGTGAGTGAAAATATCCTGATCGATAAAACATAAACCACAAATGCACATAATTTAGGATTAAATCTTGCAAAAATTTCGTTTTCAAAAATATGTAAAGAGACTTACTTACTTATTACCGCGCAAAAATTTCGCACAAAGATATTTTTAAACACATAAAATTTAATTTTCGAAATTTAACATACGATAATTTGACTTTAATGGGTTATTCCACAAAAGTAATAACTTTTAAAAACAGGTAATTAAATCCTTTATTACAAATTAAGCGCAACACGGTGAATTTGCAATATCGACATCCAATGCAACTATGTAGATAATGATCACAACAGAGTTGCAATTAATACTCCTGATTCTTAATCGGGGAGCCGGTTAAACACGCCGAGGCGTTTTTTAACGATTGCAACTCGGAATATAGCTGCACTAAAATACCTACATTAGTTTTATTAATGTAGGTATACCTAGACAGAAACGCGATGTTGTTAAGTCAGACGTTAGCAATCTTTTTTAGCCCCCGACCGAAAAAGAGGGGTGTTATAAGTTTGACGTGTGTCTCTGTGTATCTGTCTGTGGCATCGTAGCTCCTAAACGAATAGACCGATTTTAATGTTGTTTTTGTTTCAAAGGTGGCTTGATCGAGAGTGTTCTTAGCTATAATCCAAGAAAATCGGTTCAGCCGTTTGTAAGTTATCAGCTCTTTTCTAGTGACTGCAACCTTCACTTGTCGGGGGTGTTATAAAGTTTTAATTTACACTTGCTATTATGAACTGGTTACTAGATGGTGCCCACAACTTAATACGCGTGGATATGTGTCTAGAAAATCCCACGGGAACCAAGGATTTTTACAGGATAAAAGAAGCCCATGTGATAATCCAGTGTATAATAATAAATAATTAATCTATCACACACACGCATATGTATAAACTTTTACCTTTATAATTTCCAAATATCAGCCCAATTCGTTCAGTAGTTTTTGCATGAATCACTAACAAACATACACTCACACACACGCATATGTACCTTTATAATATTAGTTTCTGCAGTTTTATGTAGACCCTTAGTGAAGCATCAGTTTGGGCCTATGTGCGAGGAATTTACTATTTAAGGTCCAAAAAGTTAAGTTTAACTGTAATTTTTCCAAAGTATCACCCTGAGTTACTGCTCAGGACAATACTTTGGAAAAATTACAGTTAAACATACAACAACAAAAAATATTGGTGCAATCCAGAAACATCGCATTAGGCCAATGTGTACTGGAGCCTTTTAAAGCATGTTTCAGTCTCTCGCTCTTCTATTAAAGGCATAAAGTTCCAACTGTACAGTAATAAACTTTCCTCTCGACGCAAAAGCCGGGCACAATCCATTTGCAAGGAAAATAAGTGCAAAGAGGAAAAAACTGTTAAGGCCTGGACAGACATAACGCGTGACGCGACAGCAACGCGCGACTGCAGCGACACGGCAAAAATTTTAACTCTGGCACAGTATAAAGAAGACAGTAGCTTTGATCTCGTAGTACCTAAATGACGATCACGACGAGCCTTCAATCATCGTTATCAACCCATTGCCAGCCCACTACCGAGAACGGATCTTTTCTCAGAGAGAGAAGGGTTGTAGGCCATGGTCAGCTACGCTGGCCCAATGCGACTTCACACACCTTTAAGTACATGAAGAACTCTCAAGCACGCAGGTTTCCTCACTATGTTTTCCTTCACCGCTTAGACAAGTGATATTTAATTGCTTAGAAGGCACATAACTTAAAAGTTAGATGTGCGTGCCCGGGATCGAACCCCCGACTTCCGATTAGGAACCGGACGTTCTAATCACTAGGCAATCACAGCTTTTTTTTACCCTTCAATATAGGGACCTACCTACCTACCTACATAGGCCAGTTCAGGTCGCAGATTGCTCTGTCTAGACGGCTGTGTAGAACCTCTGTATGGTGATATCCTTACTCTGTGACTTTAGTTATACTGATCGTCTGTATCTAAAATATATAAAAGGAAAAGTGGACTGACTGACTGACTGACTGACAGATTCTATCTTCTGATCTATCAACGCACAGCTCAAATTACTGGATGAATCCTATAAGGGTTCCGTTTTCCTTTTTGAGGCACGGAGCCCTAAAAAGTCGTGTCGCCGAGTTAGACGTGTTTCAGTAGCGTGTCGCTGCTGCCGATCATCGTGTCTGTCTATGCCTTTATTTTTTACTTGTTTCCCTAAAAAGAAGAAGGCCAGAGGAATCTTTTAACCAATTATTGGCTACCGCAAGGAGTATTTGTTTAGTGTTTAGCGGAAGTGCAGCATATTATACCTATTATTACTTTTGTTTTTAGGTTTTTGTTTTTGTTTTCAGTATCCAAAGGGTAAAAACGGAGCCCTATTAATGTCACTCTGCTGTCTGTCCGTCTGTCTGTCTGTCTGGTTATCCACGTGTCACGAGTCCCTAGCTAGTAGACGAAATGAGTTACAAACCTGTTTGGTATTTAGTGTAAAACATTAACCCCAAAACTAAATATGGAATTAGAAATTCAATTAAATAATTTTTCATAGATGAAAATGTAGCTGGATTTTTTTCTAATCCTAGCTTGTGCGGTATCATTATTTAGAACTAATTGGGTAAGTACTAGTATATTATTTAATATGTTTTTAGCCCCCGACCCAAAAAGAGGGGTGTTATAAGTTTGACGTGTGTATCTGTGTATCTGTCTGTGGCATCGTAGCTGCTAAACTAATGAATCGATATTAATTTCGTTTTTTTTTTGTTTGAAAGGTGGCTTGATCGAGAGTGTTCTTAGCTATAATCCAAGAAAATCGGTTCAGCCGTTTGAAAGTTATCAGCTCTTTTCGGGGGTGTTATAAATTTTTAATTTACACTTGTTATCTTAAAAAATAAGAAAATGTGGACCGTCAAACTTGTCAGTATTAGACGATTTTTATGACGGGGGCTATCTCAAAAATTAAATTATTTATTTATTTTTTAATTTTAAGAAAAATAAAGTATAATTGAACAAATAAAAATTATTAAAGTAATTGGTTGCTGAAAGTGTGTATGCAACTTGCATTTCACTAGACCAGAAACAGTTTGATAAAAATCGCATTCAAAAGCTCTGTTTATTTACCATTAAAAGAATCCTTAAATAACGAACGATATGCAAATAGATTCTTGAAAATAAGGGACGAAAAATACGTTTTCATATCTGAGACAGAAACTTTTCTCAGATTTGAAAACGTTCAGGAATTTTCAGGATGAAAAAGTATGAGGAATTTGAAAAAAGGAAGAGGTCCGATGAGTCACATATTTGTACAGGTGTTGTTAAACTTGCGTGAAGGTTTCTCTACGCACAATAGATTAGCGGGGCGTACATGGCGGTTAAACGAAGCAGCTTTATTTACGAGTAAGAATGTTTAAATGAAGCAGCATCGTTTAACGACAAATTCGCTAGAGTTGGTTTCTTTAACTATATCCATGCAAAAAATCATCCCGATCCGTGGCTTCGTTGCGGCGTGATTGAAGGACAAACTAATAATCTAATATACCAACAAACAAACACACTTTCGCATAATTATAATGATATGGGCATTGGGTAGTGATATAACTAGACAAAATTGACATCCTTCGAAAACCGTCAAGAAAGAGTTTATTCTGTACATTATTATTTCAGTACATACGCATAATAAAACAATAAGTGATAAATGTACATACTCAGTAGTTATAAAAAAGGGCTCGTCCGGGATTTGAACCCGGGACCTCTCGCACCCAAAGCGAGAATCATACCCCTAGACCAACGAGCCGCTTGGTCAGATCGGTGAAAATATGTTTCTTGAATAGGTACCTAATCACAATAAGTTACTGATAACAAGGAATGACGAATACTATTAATAGTAAAAGTAATTTGGCAAGTAATAAAAATAACCATATACAAATTACCAATTTACATCAATGACCTCGAAATGTATTTTTATAGTATAGATAGAATATACATCGGTTCTAAGATATATTATGAAGTCAGAGGTACTCCCGGAGAACCTTACCTGGCTGGCACCCCTATAGAAAGAGACCTACTAAATTTCGAAATCGAACCTTTGGATTTCCATTGTGACTCCAAATTAGGTCACTCATGAGAGGTGACTCACTATCGACTTGATGGGTGCCCTACACAATAAATAGTAAAGGTAGTTGGTAAATAATATGGAAAAAGGCTTGAAATAGTTTTATATTTTATAACTAATTAAAATCATAAACCAAATCCAACTTCCACTGTGACTAGCTGATTACAACATGGGATATTCAACGGGCGGACCAACAAATTCCTTCAAGGCCGGCAACGCATCCACCGTTCTTCAAACGTTCAAGGGACGCGGTAATCACTTAACATCAGGTGACCCACCTGCTCGTTTGCTCGCTGTTTTTATTTATAAAAAACTAGACTAAACAAAATAGGTCCCAATGTCTCAAAACATCAGCCATTATTTTGAGATAGATATTGAGACCTATTATTCTAACTTCCATTATGCTTATATGACAAAATATACCTTGCTATATTTAGCTGCATCAAAACAATAACAGTTTCGTCTGGTGAATAACGAGCGGACCCGGATAAATGAAAACAATACCGGGTATCGGGCCATTGTTATCCGGGAAAATCTGCACAATGCTTGCCTACAGTTAAGGCACTTTCGTGTTTGCTTAGTTTTACCTTGGCCACAGTCTTTATTATGTAAGAAAGGTGTCGTTAAAATATGGCTTACTGGATAATGCCCCCGACTTCGTTCGCATGGAGTTAAGTTTTGTAAAAATCCCGTGTAAAATCTTTGTTTTTCCGGGATAAAAGTAATCCGTCACTTTCTAGGTCCATGTCTAGGAAATATGCCCGGAGCTGTTTATTTGTTACCTTTTCATGGTCTATTTGTTCATCCGATTTTAATGAGTACTGAGATAGGTTGCATCTTGGGAACGGAAAATCAAACATTTTCTGTGGGAAATCTTAATCTTAAAAACCTAAATCCACGCAGATGAAGCTGCAGGCATTAGCGGGTAAATACTTTAGAAAGAATCAGGCTGATTATTGCTTATGTACATTTTGCATTTATATTAGACATTCCTAAATGGTAGCAACTCTATCTTCGTAAAATCTGCATCTAAATAATAGCCGGGTATAACAACGGTACACCGCACGCGTTGTTTGAGTAACAAGCGCGCCCGGATAAATGAAAACAATACCCGGGTGTCGGTCGGCTGATTTTATCTGTACGTAGCCTATAGCTATTTTAGCACTTTCGTACAAGGTTTAGATTTATATGATAATTATTATAATCCATACTAATGTTATTACAAATGCGAAAGAGTGCCTTTTTACCTTTTCACGTTTAACAGATTATGATGAAATTTAGTATTAAGATAAGTTTTATCTGATAGACGGAAAATCAAAAAGTTCTGACGGGATTTTTATTTTTAATTACCTAAGTCCACGCGGATAAAATGCCAGAATCATCTAGTAATTAATGTTTTAAACGAAATCAGGCTTTAAAACTACCGTACTTAGGTACGTTTTGCTTTAATATTAGACATATTCCTAAATGGTAGAAACTCTACCTTCGGAAAATTTGCATGAAAATAATAGCCGGATATAACAACGGCACACCGCACACGTTGTTTGAGTAACGAGCGCAACCGGATAAATGAAAACAATACCCGGGTGTCGGTCGACTGATGTTATCTGTACGTAGCCTACCTATAGTTATTTTGGCACTTTCGTACTAGGTTTTGATTTTTATACACATTATTTACATCTATCTAAAAGAAAATTTTGAGTTCAAAAATATAAATAAATAGTACAATATTAAAATATACCAAGCGACAGAAAAACAATTTTACTTTTCAGCATTTATTAAGAGGAGTAGTCGGGTTTTAGTGTTAACTTTATCTTGTTAGTGAGAGTAGGTAGGTATTAATATTTTTGATCATAAACTTTTAATTAGCCAAGCTCTTAAAAGGTTTCCTTCCATGAAATTTGCATCACAATAAAACATCACATAACATGAGGCTATTTGAGTAACGAGCGCGCCCGGGTAAATGAAAACAATGCCCGGGTATTGGGCAGCCATTGTTACCCGAGAATCAGCACGTAGCTTATAATTGCAACGGACTGTACTTACCATTTATATTTTCATATTTTTACCCGACTGCGGCAAAGCCAAAAGGAAGGGTTAAGTCTATGTATGTATGTGTGTATGTATGTGTGTGTTTGTATCCAGATTCTGTGTGTTCCACCGTAGCGTCTAAACTACTAGGCCGATTTTGATGAATGAGGTGTCAATCGATTCGTCGTAAAGGTCCGGGTGACATAGACTACTCTTTATACGAAAAAATTGACCTAACGGATGTTACATGAAAAAAGTGGGGGTCTCCAAAAATTTTTTTTTGCTATTATATCGAGTGGGATGTCAAATGAAAGAGAAAAAATTCTGAGTTCTTAAATGTAAATGTACTACAACATTAAAATATACCAAACGACAGATAAACAATTTTATAATAATATTTCAGTGTTTATTAAGACGATCGCAGTCGGGTTTTACTTTTCAACTTTATCTTGTTATTGTATATGAAAATACCTAGCATTTAACAGGGCTCTCTCCGTCACTTGTTTCCACTCGTTTCATACAATCGTAGTTCCAATTTCATTTGAATATTAAGCAACCAAAGTCCATGAAATTTTGCAGACATATTCTAGAAACTAACATCTGTGTCTGTGGTGTTTTAGATTTTTCTAAAAATATGCAGTTTTAAAATTACAGGGGCTCCAAGATTTGTATGAAAATTTTAAGACCGCGTAGCTTTGAAACCGAATATTTTAACAGAAATCTGGAAAACCACAGACATAGATATTAGTTTCTAGAATAAGTCTGCAAAATTTCATGGACTTAGGTTGCTTAATATTCAAATGAAATTGGAACTACGATTGTATGAAACGAGTGGAAACGAGTGACGGAGAGAGCCCTCTTAAGTATCTTGTTACCTAATGTATCCTTTGTTCATTGCCGGGCACTATATAGCCTGCCCACTGACACTTCAGCTTGCTAATAGTTTAATGACAGTAACCTTAGTTCTCTTGTAGAATTCTTCATTTCGGATCTTATCCTTCAGGGAAAATCCTAAATTAGCGCGCCGAGTTTGAATTTGTGGATTATGACTTTTTTTTAAGAAGCCTAAGAATCATGAGTAACATTCCCACTCCCCAATTAAGCGCAAAGCTTACGTAGGAGTACGACATATGTGTATGTATGTGTGTATAGTGGCATATTATTGTAAATTGTACATTTGAAAAGAACAACCGCCGAGTTTCTTGCTGGTTCTTCTCGGTAGGAACAGCATTCCGAACCAGTGGTAGATTATTTTGACGATTCGAAAGCACTTGTAAAAGTTTACTTGAATAAAAATGATTTGAATTTGAATTTGAATTCGACATGTGAATTCACAGTGCAATGGTTGAGGTTTGAACCACCAACCTCTCGGATTACAGTCCGCTCCTTTAACTGTTGGGCTATTGAGGCTTATATTGTAAACTCTAGTACCATGAAATCTCTATGGCTTATGCACTCTACTCTACCCCCGCGTTGCTTGCTGAAGGATGCATTATAAAGGGGTTGGAAGATGCTTTTTCTTTTTCCCACTTTAGTTTCGTGTTCTGTTTTGCTGTTGTCATCCTTTGGAACCTTTGGTACTGCCACGTTAGAAGAAAATGGTTCGGGATTTATTTCCTGGTTGTCTTCACGAACTTAGGTAGGTACTGGTAAGAAAACACTTTTGACGATAGGCTAAGAAAACTGGCTTTGATGGTACACATACACTTACCATTAAAGCCAGTTTGATGGTACGTACGTATCTAAATGGTGGTAAGTGTCCCTCATAATTTATCGCTATCATCATCGCGTCGGTACATCATTATCAACCGGTAGACGTTCATTGTTGGAATAGGTACTTTAGGTATTTTGTAGAGACTTTCACACGCCAGGGACGCCGCCTGAATCGAGCGGCTGCGACTCGTTTGATATCCAACCTAGTGGAGAGTTTGCCAATTTTGCACTTCCCGGTGGGAGGTCTACATTCCATTACCTTGGGGCCACAACGTCTATTAGTTCTTCGAAATATGTGCTCCATCTATTGCCACTTCAGTTTCAAAACATTCGAGCGATGTCGGTTATTCTGGTTCTGCTACAGATCTCCTTCTTTATGATTTGACCACGTAAACTCCACGCATAGCTCTCTTCATCGCCCACTCTGAGTCGCTAATCATCACGTGAAATAATGCTAAAACCATGATAAGCTGTGGCTTGAGATAACAGCACTAATATTTTTAGAAAAACTTATATTATATGCTTTTTTATACGCTACTAGCCGAACCCACGACTTTGCCCGCGTGGATTTAGGTTTTTTGAAATCCCGTGGGAACTCTATCTCTATAATGTATCTCTATCTCTAATGATAATCTATCTCCATTCCCAGCCAAATTCGTCCAGTAGGTTTTGCGTGAAGGAGTAACAAACATTCACACACACACATACACACATACTCACAAACTTTCGCCTTTATAATATTCATTCAGTGCTCTCAGCGTACATACATTCAAAATTTAAAATCTTTTATTGTAACATATTTTGTTCTAGCTTTACCTTTTATTTTTTTTTCTCTTTTTGTATTTGTGTAATAATCATCTAGTTCGTGTAAGTGGCACTGCCGTTCAATTAGATGTAAAATAAAATAAATAAATAAATAAATAAAATTAGTATGAAGTGTGATGGAGCCACGGATTCCAAAGACTAGGCCAATCCCAAGACATTAATTCAATTAACCCCAGCATACTAGCACGTACGTCGTACGAGGAACTAACACAACTAATTGCCTAGTACGCACGAAGACAAACATTTCAAAACTAATCAGACAGATCCGATGCAGCGAACTATCAGCAAAGTCATCAATAACTCTCAAGTGCCACCTGGCGTTTGCGAGCGAAAGTTTAGCGCCGCGAACACGTCGATAATACCTACCTTTCCTATTATACACGTGCTACGCCACAGCCTACATCGTTCCAGTATACTCACATCCTGGTTAGGTATTATGGCTCGTTCACACAGGCTGCGTAAGCATAGACGTAGCGCGTACTACGTTGTAATGTGTAGAACTGTATGAAACATGGCACATAAAGTGTGGACGTATGCGTAACCCGGTATGTTAGGGGTTTACGCGCGTCACTACGCACGTGTCACGTGTACGCAATTGGTGTGAATCGGCCTTGATACGACATCCAGAAACTATAAACCGCTTATAATATTACTGTATTTAAATCACTACAGTACGTATGCTATTCTCACAAGTGTAAATTAAAAATTTATAACACCCCCGACAAGTGAAGGTTACAGTAACTAGAAAAGAGCTGATAACTTTCAAACGGCTGAACCGATTTTCTTGGATTATAGCTAAGAACACTCTCGATAAAGCCACCTTTCAAACAAAAAAAACTAAATTAAAGTGTGGGAGCTACGATGCCACAGATACAAACATACACAGATACACGCGTCAAACTTATAACACCCCTCTTTTTGGGTCGGGGGTTAAAAAAAAATAAGATGTCTTACTGTTCCCGCTTGATCTATGGTGTTGCTAAAATTTCCATTAGTTGCTACGTAACCCGTTCATTAGTCTACGTAAAGTGGCAACAGCACACAAATAAACATCAGCTTCTAATTGTAAATCCTGGAATTCCAATGCTCATCTTAACAGAACAATACGTTCCGAATAGTTCCGCTCCATTCTAGTTACGTTACGTTAAGAGGGCTCTCTCCGTCACTCGTTTCATACAATCGTAGTTCCAATTTCATTTGAATATTAAGCAACTAAAGTCCATGAATTTTTGCAGACATATTCTAGAAACTAATATCTATGTCTGTGGTTTTCCAGATTTCTGTTAAAATATTCGGTTTCAAAGTTACGCGGTCTTAAAAATTTTCATACAAATCTTTGAGCCCCTGTAATTTTAAATTTTTAGAAAAATCTAAAACACTACAGACACAGATATTAGTTTCTAGAATATGTCTGCAAAATTTCGTGGACTTTGGTTGCTTAATATTCAAATGAAATTGAAGGGAACTACGATTGTATGAAACGAGTGACGGAGAGAGCCCTGTTAAAACGTAAACACTGGCCATGTTTTAGCGTAACGTAACGTACTTCTGTGATGCATATTACGTAAATATTTGAAATTCAGACATGGATTTTCATAATTGCAATTTACAGGGGCTAACAATTGTTAGCATTTGGGTTTATTTTCAGCTTGCAGCCTTCACTTACAATTCTCAAAGTATAAAATATATTAGACTAGAAAATGCCCGCGGCTTCGCCCGCGTGGATTTCAGTTTTTTAAAATCCCGTAGGAACTCTTTGATTTTCCCGAATAAAAAGTAGCCTATGTGCTAATCCAGGATATTATCTATCTTCATTCCAAACAACCAAATCCATTCAGTAGTTATTGCGTGAAAGAGTACACACATACAAACTTTCGCCTTTATAATATTAGTGTGATAATTATAGTATTACTAGATTATGCAAATTCGTCCGCGTGGATTTAGATTTTTTATAAATCCTGTGGGATCTCTTCGATTTTCCGGTATAGATAAAAGTAACCTATGTCACTCTTTAGGTCTTTAGCTATACCCATGCGAAAATCTCGTCGATCCGTTGCTCTATTGCGACGTGATTGAAAGACAAACCAATAAACCAACAAACACTTTCGTATTTATAGTATTGGTAGTGATTTGTAATTGATGTAAACCGTGATGTAGTTAATAAGTAAGTAGTGTGAGACTCATATCAAAATATAAACTTTTTCCCGAACAGGGCTTAAGAGGGCTCTCTCCGTCACTCGTTTCATACAATCGTAGTTCCAATTTCATTTGAAAACTAAGCAACCAAAGTCCATGAAATTTTGCAGACATATTCTAGAAACTAATATCCGTGCCTGTGGTGTTTTAGATTTTCTAAAAATATGTAGTTTTAAAATAACAGGGGCTCAAAGATTTGTATGTGAATTTTTAAGACCGCGGAACTTTGAAACCGAATATTTTAACAAAAATCTGGAAAGCCACAGGCATAGATACTAGTTTCTAGAATATGTTTGCAAAATTTCATGGACTTTGGTTGCTTAATATTCAAATGAAATTGGAACTACGATTGTATGGAGCAAGTGACGGAGAGACCCTTCTTAAAATCTGTTAAAAACATTAAAAAAGCTACAAAAATCTACCACAAAATATTACTATAATATAACTTTACTAAAAGAATCTCTAAAGAAGATAGCAGTAAGTATGACATAATTTTTTTACTCTTTGTTGTTCCCAACTAAATAATGCTCCGGCAGGAGTTGTTCGCACCCCATTAGACCGCCATAGAAGCCTTCCATTTCCCCCATAATTAAAGGCAAATGATGTAACGGGGCCCTTCAGACGCGAATTGAAATGGCGGCACACAAAACAGTCTGCACTCTGCCTTATTGCTATGTACATGGTGTTCGGAAAAGTGTTTTTAATATTTTAAAGCTTGCTTAAAAAATGTGAGAAGTACTTTTTATTTATTAATGCATTTGTTATTATGTTTCATATATTAAATAACAAGTGTAAATTAAAAATTTTCAACACCCCCCGACCAGTGAAGGTTACAGTAACTAGAAAAGAGCTGATAACTTTCAAAAACTTGGAGTTTTCCAAAACATCATTTTCAAATAAATAATAATGTATATCTAGGCAACGTCCATCTTGACAGCTTGACATTTGTCAATTGACTTAATATTAAGAACCTAACGGTTATCTAACCTTCTTTTCTACAAGAAAACTAGAAAAGAGCTGATAACTCTTAAACGGCTGAACCAATTTTTTTGGATTATAGCTAAGAACACTCTCGATCAAGCCACCTTTCAAACAAAAGAAACTAAATTAAAATCGGTTCATTCGTTTAGGCGCTACGATGCCACAGACAGATACACAGATACACAGATACACAGATACACAGGTACACAGATACACAGACACACAGAAGTAGTGTTGAATTGGGGATTCTGTATCAAAATTGGTGGGGATTTTGGATCACTCTCGCTACGCTCGCTCGCTTCGCTCGCCGTGATCCAAAATCGCCACCAATTTTGATACAGAATTCCCCAATTCTAAACTACTGTCCTCAACAACACATTAAATAAATGGAGTGTAGCTAAATCCAAGCAAAAATTAATCAACTATCCGTATTTTGAACAAACTATTCACATGGTTTAAGAACGAAATATTCATTCTATTTGCACGAGCAAATATGGTGATAAAACTAGATAGGTACTAAGAAACCTTGAATTTTAAAATTACTCTTCAAATGTAATATTTTTACAACATGAAAAACAACTATTTGGCTATAACAACCTACACCAAATATTGTGTTTTCAATACGAGTATAATCAGTAAATTAAACAAAAGAAGCAGGTATATGGAAGTTAAACAAGCATATTTAATCATCTAAAACTTTATTATTCATACACCACTTTTTTAAACAAGTTACATTTTTCAGCGCACAGATGGTCGGATGATAAACACAACTATATATGTCAGAATGTGAATTATACAACTCATACAATGTTAATAAACGAGGACATCCTTTATCTTCTAAATTATGTACGTTAGGATTACTTAATATATCTTTTAACCATAACTGCTTTTCAAGGCCTTTACAATAAATATCATTATTTTTTAAAATATCTATTAGATGGTATTTATAGGTCTCGTAAGGCACGATTCCCTCGCTCCATAATATTTTTCTATTCTTTTCAATCCATTTAACTTGTTTCTTTTCTGTGTCTGTTAGCCATTCATAGGGATATGGCGGTTTTATTAACAAAACTTGAACTCGATCACTATACACTATAGCAATCTCTTTAGGCAGAAAGTAATTTTGATCATTTTTAAAACCTTGAACGTCCACAATAATTTTCATGATAGTTTTCGAACAATGTTACTCAGCGGCCTATACTCCACAAGACGATCGTTTATGATTAAACAGTAAGCGCTGGTATTGCTTGGAATTTCCTGAGACGTTTCTATTTCCAGACGAACATCAACTGGACCAGTTTTTAAATTTTCATTTTGTCTGGAACAATCTATGACAAATAAAGGCGCTATTTCTTTAAATGTATGAAGATCAAGCAGTGGATCAATAGGAAGGTTGTAAAACGACTGACGAAACTTGGTGTACATGTCGTATAATATACTGTATTTATTTTCCTCAAACTTGAGATTTAAAGCATCATACGGATAATAGTGGGAATTCAGGAATAATGTGACATTGGTTAATGTACAATGATCGAATATTGTGCTGTCTCTGTTTTTAACGTTTTTTCTATTAGTTTGCAAACCAAATATAACATATCGAGGTTTTTCTAATTGAGAAGCAGTCTTTAACGCCCATGAATGTTTGGTAGTTTTTGGCAATAATGGATATTCATACAAATCCCAATTTCTAAATGCTATTTGTACGGGATTATCTTTTTCTAATTTCCTTAAAAGTATTAATCTTTGCTGATCTGATACTTTAATATGTGGTACTCGCCATTGGATTCTCTGTATATCAATGTCTACAATATCATCGCTACCCATGACAACACTATTTATGTTAGTACTACCTCTGTTAAGTATGAGTTCATGTTTACAGTTTATTATTATTTTATTGTAGTCTTCAGCAAAACCTAAAATCTTATTTAAGGGTATCAAAGCATTAAAATTTCCATTTTGATTTTTAAATCCGTCTATATTCCAACCCCAAGCAGCAGCCGCTTTACTGTCACCGCTATTCATTGAAATGAAAGATTTTATGGTTGTAGTTATTCCAGCATTTCTAATACGATCGATTTCAACACCATTCATTTCGTATCGGATATCTTGAAAAAGAAATGCAATTGCATTATTACTGAAGTCAACACTTTTCTTTTGAACTTTGCCAGCTTGATCTTTATGAGTCACCGAAACTTTTCCTTCAATGTAAATGGAACTGGCTGATGGTAACACGTAAATATCTTGCTGGTGAATAGGTATCCGAATTTCATCATTTTCATTGAAACTGTTATTGTATGGATTATATGTATGAACCTCATAACTCTCGATAGAGTTATCGAATTCAGGTAATTCGTTGATCTGAAGGAGGCTCATACTTTGAAGCCGAGGGCTTTAAGAAATTGTTTATTACTCTGATGAATTTTTTTATATACTCTAACACGTCTTCTTTGTTTTACACTTTCCTTGGTAATAACTTTCTTAATAGTTGGGTTATACTCTTTATAATAATTACTTTTGTTAAATACGATCATTTTGACTTTTTCAAATGAAGACACAAAACAATAGTTTCGCCCTTAAAATTTATATTATTGCCTTCCAAATCCAAAATTTTTATTGTTATTGATGAAATTATCTTTCTTTTGACCGGAAAATATATCACATTACTTGGAGATTCTATAAATCTATGACCTGGAGGAATGTTTGGCACAAACTCATAAATAATATGTGAAGGAGAACCGTTAGTGTACGAACTCTGTACAAGATCACATTCGATCCTTATGACAGACAGTGGTAGAATGTTAACGGATTCTGTAGATTCATGCCATTTATTTGCTTTTAGTTTTTCGTTAGAAAAACCTAGCATAGGTCCAATACTATTTTCTGAATTAAAGTTTATAGTTTCAGTACAGTACAAAGAGCATGTCATTGTATTGATGTTAGATTTTATTTGTAATTCACAATTTTCAACTCTTTCTTTTAGGTATTCATACAAATCTTGTAAATCGTAAGCACCTGGTTGAATAAGAATTCTTTTTTTCTCTTCTCCATATTCAAACACATTATTATTATAGTCTACATTTGGAATTGAATTAAATGCAGAAAAATATACTAAGCCACACTCATATTCGTCTTCCAAAATAAGAGGAGGGGCGTAAAATGATTCTAGAATAGATTTTTCACCCACGATCGTGAGTGTAATAGACATGATGGTTAAATGAGCTTACATATTTTTGTATCATCTATTTATTTTCAATTTTTATTCCAAAAATTAATAAGAAATTTGATACATAGATGGCCACAGTTATAAGAATTAGATCCTTGATAATTGTCATAATTATAATTAATATTCGCTCCCACATATTTTACAAATTCTTTAGGCGGTTTCAAATTACCATAACTATCAAAGTATTCAATGTAATTATTTATTTTTGCATAGGCTACCCAATGAGTTCCAGGATTTTCAGAGCTATCTAAGTTGATGATACCACACTCTTTTTTAAAAGGATATTTTGGAAGTTCATTTCTCATAAATACACCTCTGAAATAAGGAATATTTTTTGAAATTTTTAGAATATCCAAGTTACTTAGAGCACGATTAGGTAGCCGCCGAATCAGTTTTTTTCCTTTGCTGTGTATATTCCCAAACCATTACCATAGGGCTTTATAAATAATCCTTTTCCGATACACAATGTTTCCATCTTCTCGTTATGTCTCTTTAGTTCTTGAAATTTTTTTTTCATTAAATTAATAGCATTGACTGCTTTCACTATACTAGCAGTACCACCCGCTAAGCTGCCCGCGGCAGACAATCCTGCAAATATGGGGACTAGTGGCAAAACCCCACCTGTCTTTGGTATGGGTATTATACGCGGTACATTAACTGAAGATGTCGCTGCTAATTCCTTAGCAGCAGCAAGAGCTAATTCGATTGCAGCTTTTTTGCATTTAGGTTTCAATTTATGGATATGTTTTTTCGCGCGAGATACAATATCCTTAAAGCTTTTCTTAAAACCAGCACCAGAATTACTTGTTTTCAAATTGTTAGATTTTCTTCTCAAAGTCATTTTACGCTTGGATGGTTGTTTCTCCATTTTTAATAAAAGAGAACTCTGCTCAGTATCGTAGATAATAAGAGACTGAAAGTTGTTAACATAAAATGTGTTTATAAAAGATTTAGTTTATCTATCCAACTGTTTTCACTAGGCGGCAGACCTAACCATTTGACATATAATTTATTTCCTTTTGTTTTTAAAACCTTTTCAATAAGATATATATCAGGATGTTTTGTTTTTTGTAATTCTTCAGTATAGAATGATCCTAAAATAGGTCGCTGTCTTGCATCTTTTAGAAGGTAAGTAATTGGATGAGTGTTTTGAACTTGAGCTATATTAAAAATTTCAGTTGACCAGTTGGGAGTATATCCTTTGTCAAAAGTTCCTTTGTATTTGCTTATTCTTACATAATCTCCAATTTTGAATTTTGAACGTTTCTGCGATGGTGCTGATAATTGTAGTAGTCTGTATCTTTTTAGTATATTTTGTTTATTCTTTTCATTAACTTTATCTGGAGCTGTACCAATTGTTCTGTGAAATGTGGAGTTATATTTTTTCATGATGTGCTCGAGGGTTCCATCATTCCATTTGTAATTCCCTTGCAAGCTAAATTGCTTGTACATTTTAGTTTTCAACGTTCTTATAAATCTTTCTACTATTGACGCCTTTTTAGTGGAATAAGTGGAATAATGATTTATACCGTATTTTTGTAATAATTTTTTGAAACAACTATTATAAAATTCTGTTCCTAAATCAGTTTGTAGATTTTTGGGAACACGACCTTTTTCTAGTAACTTACTAAATGCTTCAGTCACAGTTTCTTTATTTTTAAGTTTAAGCGGATATGCCCATGCATACTTTGAAAAAGCATCGATGACTGTTAAAATATATTTATATTGTGAATTATCTTTTGAGAATGATTGCATATCAACTAAATCGGCCTGCCATACATCATCAATGTCTTTAAGTATAACATGTCTTCGAGGAAAATTTTTCCTAACATTTTTATGTATTTCATTTACTACACTATCTTTGCTCATTTTTTGAATTTACGACTTACACCTTCTATATTCCTTTTTAGACTATTTATTTCTGATTTTAACTGCAACAATGTTTCCTCTACTGTTTTTAATCGTATATAGAGCCCATCTAAGAATTTGTCAACATATAGTTTAGTAGCACAGTCGTTTGGGTCAATGGGTGTACCAACATGTTTGATGATTTTATGTTGAGCATCAAAGATATTTTCTAAGGCAGAGCTATCCATTTTCAGTTTCTTGTGTACATGATGACCAAACTTGTTGACATTCATGTTCAACAGTGTTTATAGAACTAAGCAAAAATGTAACCAGGTTTTATTTTTATATACTTATTTTATTATACCAGCTTCTTTAAGTTCTTCAATTATTGATATAATCTCATTGTCATGACTAGTGTTGCCAGCATCTTTTGAAGCAATTAAAATTTTCAATCTATCTACTAACTCATTCGGATCATCCCAGTATATGAAATCTGTATTTTTTTTCAAAGTTTTAAGAGTTGGCATAAAACCACCTTGTTTTTTTTCTTTTAATTCACTATCAGTAAAGAGAGGTTTCACAATTTTAGTATATTTTGTCCCTTTATCGCCTTTAATCTGATTCGTAGGGTTATAATCTCTCCTATGTGCACTAGTATTGCATAAAATATCTTTATATACTAATTTATCTTGATCAGATACAATCTTTACATCTGGTTTACTCTGAAATAATAATTCTGCCAAACCTGGGGTTACTTCATAGGATCTATTTCCTATTTTAGCCATCATATTTTTGCTATGAGCATCACCATCTGAAAATGTTACTTTTGTATTTCCAATCATTAAATTACTATTTTCATTACGTACACCAAAAGGTACATTCAAATTATAGATTTCATTGCTTTTTTCAGGCGTTGGAGATGGAGTATAGAATTCTTCGATTTCTTCAAAATTTTGGGTAGAAGTTATTGGTTTTGGTGTTACATAATTTTTATCATCATTTTCTATGTTTTTAATTTTATCAGAAGTTGAAGGTGAACATGTATCTGGTAAATCATGGTGACTATTGTTTTTATTTTCTTTTTTTTGCAATACTATGGATTCTAATGGATCCGTTATGGATTTAAAAAGTTTGCGCCTTTTTAGTTCTAAATCATCTTCTTCTTCACGCATTTGTTTTGCTTTCTTTTTGATGGTTTCAATTGATTTAATTAATTGTTTCTTTACAACGGCTTCCATTTTTAAATTAAATATGGGTAGGTATTCTTACCAGTGCTCTCATTTGACTGACTAAATTTGTGTCTCGTATGTGGTATATAATTGTAAAATTGTTAGTCGAATTTCACGAATATGTCAAATGTTTTTCTGTACCGACCGTTATTTAGTTCGCAATCTTTGTTGATTGATAAAAACATAAACGGATCTTTCCAAATACTTGCACACAATTGTTTAAAGACATGCCAGCTCATATCAGAATTAACATGTTCCTTATATATATGTTTTAAGTTTATATCATCTTGCTTGAAAATAATTAAAAAGTTAACATTGTCACGTATTAATTGCTTAGGAATTTTTGAATATGTTTGGGTCAAGTAAAAGCAATCAATTTGTTTGTGTCTGCCCATCGAAAAATAATTTCGAATATTAACTTGATTTTCACAAGTCACGTCGTCAAAAATGAAAATAGAATTTCTTAAGGCTTCAGTTGGCGAAATAACTTCTTCACTATTTTTGAACATAATAAATTTAACATCTGGAGTATTTTGAAAAACTTTTTGTAGGAAACAATATTTAGATTGAAAAGTGGACTTTGAGTAAATATAAACATTTTGGAATTTAAGTCCATTTTCGTGCAATAATAAGTTTATCATAATATTTGTTTTCCCACAGTTGGAGGGTCCGCAAATTATGCATCGAATTGTGTTTGGTAGAAGTTTACTATGTCGGCTAAAGCATGGTGGTGGTGTTTCAACATCTATATAATTTATTTTTAATGATTCAGCCTGTTTTATCAACTTCATATTACTGATTGATGATAATTTTAAAAATGCAACTTATTAAATAACTTCATATTATTGCTAGTTGATTTAAATTTTAAGGTATTGCTTGTAGGTATCACATTCGTGTTTCACTTCGCACTTGTCTAGCGCACTATTATTTGTCGATGATTATATTAAAATGTAGGTATACATTTTAATTTAAACCTTGTGATAATAGTATGAAATTGAAATTCGTAAGAACTTAATATTAAACAGGTTCTAACATGTCGCTAGAGATTGCATAATGCGGACGAATGTCATACAAGTATATACAATTGTTTTGAAAACTTGACTCCATAGATTTGTTACTAAACAATTTTCATTCCCAGATCTTCTCACGCAAGGAACTCACTCGCTTCTGGTTAGTGAAAAAAATTACTTATATAATATTTTGACTGTATTCTTTTCTATTTTAGAATTTGTTTATTGATATTTTTATAAATGTTGTTTTATTGTTATATTTATAAAATTTTGTATTTTGTTACAGCATCATGTCGGACTTTTATTTCACGGATGACGAAAGAAACACAAGTATGAATAATCCATTTTATGGAGCTCAAGACTTGGATGCTATTTTAGAAAGAGAAGAAGAGAATAGATTGAAAGCTTTACGTGAGCAAAAAAATAATGAAACACTTGAAAATAACACCAGTTTGAAAACCATAAAAAAGAAAAATAAATTGTCTTTAAAAAAGAAGCTTCCAAAAATAGATCATGTGATTTCACCAGCTCCAGATTCATCTTTTGTTATACGGAAAAATAAAGCAAAGGGAAGCCACATTATAAAAATTGAAATACTTGAAATTGATAGTAAAGAACAGGAGAACAGTGCAAAGACTAATTTGAGTGTACAGTACATAGTGAGTGATAATTATGACAATATGATGGATGCTACAGAAGATTTAATTAATAGGATTATACAAAAGCTAAGTGTGCCTGAATAGTTAAATTTAATATTATTTTATTGTTATTTTGCGATTGTAAAAATAAAAAGCATAAATGAGTTCTAATTAAAGTATAAAGTATATTTTATATTTTCATATCATGCAAGTAAGTTGTAGTCCGAATATTTTCCATTAAGTAGTAAGTTTTTATAATACGTTAATCTTATGTTAAGTACTAAGTTTATGAAGTAATTGGTTGAATTAATAAAGGGAATATAAAATATGTTGTGATTTTATTTGAAATAAAACACTGTGGTAAACTTAATCAAATTTATTAAATGCTAAATTACCATTAAAACTAATATTAAAATTAGACACATAAAAATTTGTAAAATACATAGGTACTTAGCATAATATTTTTACTAAAGAATCGTGCTGTAATGCCCCCAAGGCAAAGTTTTAAAATCATTTTCCATTATTTGCCTTTTATTATCATCACTATTTAATACTAATTTATTAATTTTCTGAGTAAAAACCTGATGATTTTTTGATCGTATGACAAACATATCATCTCTTATATTTTCATTGCAAAATAAGGCTTTCTTATATTTCTCAAAGTTTAATTTTTTTGTCACAGGCTTCGTGATACCCTTTGCTTTACTGATAGTTTTTTTCTCAGAAAGTAAACAATATAATTTTGCGCGTAAACCAACAAATTTAGAAATGATTTCTCCTCCCATTTCGTCTTTAAAATATCCAGGTATTTTCATATTAGCTTTCGGCATATTAAAAATATTATCATCTTCAAAATTGCTAGTATCAAAATAATGAATGTTATCTTTCATATCTTCATAAAAATCATCAGTTTTTACAAGATATAGTAAACTATCAGTATCCGTATAACATAACTGAACATTATTTCCATAGATTCTTTTTATGACCGAATAATGAAAATGATACAAATGCGTTTTCGACAGTTCAAGAATCGTGAATCCAATATATATTGGTCGATCTAAGACAATTTTTGTTTTTTTCAATTGAATAGCTACTAAGTTTTCAGAAAAAATTGATAAACTGTGAAAATGTGGTGCACTAATATATTTTTCCGCTCCATTCAATTTATTAGTATTATTTGTAGTATCTCTCCAAACGTTTACTAGTTTTACGTCAACCTGCTTCCTTTTGTTTTCTATCGTTTTTCCAAAAATAGAATTATTCTGCTTTTTAAAAAAGTCTTTCTCAAAATCAGACTTGGCATTTTGTCTGAGACTTGTGTTTAAAAAAATATAAGGCTCTAAAAAGTTGTCCTGATAAAAAGATAGCACTCTGTATATTTTTAAAAGCAATAAACCATTCTTTAAGCATTCTTGCAAGTGCATATAATGAATAACAAAACGATGTTTATTATATAAATTTGCCACCAATTTTTTGCTTTGATTTTGAGCAGGAGAATATTTTTCCGCAGCAAATGGTAGGTCTGAATGAGCATCATGAATATTATCCGGATAACATAAATCTACCTCGAGAATATATCCACACTGACTTTTTTTAGAAATGTTCCTTACATCAAAATTTTTAATTTCATTTTCATTTAAAAATTTAAAGTCACGCATTGGCATTTTTTGCATCATAGCAAAACCGTAAAGGTTGACACAGTCTAAATAAATTAAGTACGTACTTGACTCATTTTTATTGTAGGATGGTAAATATTTATTGTTTGCTTCAGCATATCTCAATGAACACTGGGCTAAACCACCTCGAATACCTTTTTCTAACATCTGATACATATCCACATCAGAAATCAAATCAAGCTCAACTTTAGTATATAACAACATTGCGTCCCAACTTAAAGATGGAGATGATACATAATAGCAGGGGTCTAAATTATAATAGTCTAAACTCATATTTCTGAACTTTTCAAAAACGTCGCATAGTAATAAGACATCGCATTGTAAGTATAAATCTGTATACTCTCCTAAGTTTTTTATACCAAAAGTTTTCCATATTTTTAAAGCGTGTTCGTAATCCTCAATGGAAATATTTTCACCTGTGAGTTTATTAAAAAAAATCGAATGTTTTGGTAACTTTGTTTCATTATATTTCTCCCATGCATCCATATAATCATAACAATAGACACCCTTTTTACAGGCCAAATTTAATAAGTGTTCATCCTTAATAAATACACGCATATGCTGAAAATCATTCGGATGAAGACTCTTTGCCAGTTTATCCAAACCCGAACTCAAAAAATTAAATGAATCGATAAACTTCAGTTGAGCAGCATTTGTTTTATCAATAGGTAAAAATTTTGTGAATGATATATATTTTTCTTTAGATTTTGGTATCAAGCTCGTTTTTCCGGTAATTTCTGATAATTCTTTAATAAATAAGTGGCAATCATAACCACTCAAGTTATGAAAAATGATCGGTATAAACGTACATTTTTTTGCATTTATGTTACAAGTGTTGTGAGCAGGGCCTCGGTATTTACCTGTAAAATGGTCATGATCCTTTACTATTATATCATATTTTTTAAACATTGTTTTACAGATGCAGCAAATTTTTGCTTCATTATATGAAGTCAACTCTTCGGTAGTAAGAGGAAACATTGGATTATTTGTATTTAAAATACCGTGCAATCTTTTTACATCTCGCGTAATGCTTTCAACAAATTTTTTACCACAGTTTGGTCCGCGATAGCTTACAAAGTCATTAAGCTCAGGTTTAGAATGGCAACATATGTAATAAGCGAAACAAGATGGTTCATGTGTTTGTATATCTTCAGTATAAAGAGATTTATTTTCGTTTGAATATTTACAAAGCAAGCTCTCAAAATCGCCATATATCACGATAGGAATTCTTTGAGTTCTCTCATAGTTTGAAAAATGCAACTTACTACCATCTTCTGGAAGTACAGTTTGTCTTTTAGCACAATCGTGATTGTGTAGTTTTTGTTCATTTGCGAAATATAAAAAACATTCATCACATAAAAATATTTTAGACTTGTGTTTTGTTAATTGCCTTCGCACAAGTCGGCCAAAGTCTTTAATCAAACAGTAATGGGCTTTGTCATTTTTAGTAATATATAATAAATTAACATGGGTAAGTTTTCGAGCTAAAGTCACATACAAAGGACCTGTAACTGTATTATTGGCTTCTAACCCATAAACATTTACACTAATAGTTGGATTGTTCTTCTCAAAGGTTTTAATATCTTCAATTCCCGGAGGAAATGTCATATTTCTTATGTCAAAAAGCAATGAATAATGAGGATATGATGAAACTCTATTGGAATTAAGTTTTGTAGGATACATTTTAGCAGCAATGCACCATAAAAAGCAACAATCATCGAAATTATGAATATTTAGACATGATTTTGTATTTCTTATATGTGATGGTAATGCCAAATATGATCCACCTTTCAGAGGATTATATTTATTAATATTTATCTCCAAATGACTGATAGAATCAATTGTCCAACCAGATTCTGACTGTTCGAATTCTGCGCATTTGCAAGTTAACTTTTGAGCACATTGTAATAAAAAATTATCAATATCAGTACTTTGGACTATAATACCATATTTAGTACTGAAAGATTTAATAGACTTTTCAAAATTTTTTGGTAAAATATACGAAACAAATAACTCAAAATTTACTTTAATGGCAGTGTGTTTCTTTAGAGATATATTTATGATCTCGCGTGTGGTTTTAAATATTTGTGAAAAAAAACTCTCTGGAACTAAAGTTGTAGAGGTCGGATTTACTTTGTAACTGACTATTCTGTTTCTAAAAGCCGTTTTTATAATTTGCACATTCTCATATCTAGATTGAAATAAACTATTAGATTTATGAGTATTTGTTCTGTTATGTGACGATATAGATGTTTTAACATAAAGGTTACACTCTTTGCAGAAAAACATTTTCAATTTCATAGAATTGCTTATCTTGTTTATCTATTTAGTATCTAGTTTCTCAGTTCTGGTTTTAATATTCTGCGTATAAAAAATCGGTAAGGAAATACAGCTAAATAATAAATCAAGCTATTGGCTAATAAACAGTAAACAGTTATTAATAGAATGGAAGTAATGCGATGTTTCGATATCAACATTCAAACATGTCAAGTATCTAGTTTGTATGGTTCTAGTTTCTCAGTTCTAGATTTTAAATTTTGGATAGTTATGAGATGACTGTATTAAAATAAAGTAATCTAGTTATTTTCAGACAATGTGCAGACTTAGTAAGAGTATAAGGGCTGTAAGTATCACGTTATTAATATCCCAACTTCAAATCTTTCGATATGAACATTTAGACATTTTTATTTAATTTTATATGGTTCTAGTTTCATATGGTTCTAGTTTTTATGTTTCTAGTTTCATATGGTCTAGGCTTTGTATGGTCTAGGTTTTGTATGGTCTAGGCTTTGTATGATCTAGGCTTTGTATGGTCTAGGCTTTGTATGGTTTAGGCTTTGTAATTTCTGTAAAAAAAACACGTTAATTTAATTTTATATGGTTCTAGTTTCATATGGTTCTAGTTTTTATATTTCTAGTTTCATATGGTCTAGGCTTTGTATGGTCTAGGTTTTGTATGGTCTAGGCTTTGTATGATCTAGGCTTTGTATGGTCTAGGCTTTGTATGGTTTAGGCTTTGTAATTTCTGTAAAAAAAACACGTTAAAAAATATTTACAGGCACAAACATAAAGATAGTAATTTAATTGTCATACTTATTATATACAATATGTTGCAGATGAAATATTTTTTGAATTTATTTATGAAAATAATTTCTAAGATTTACAAAATTTAATTTACAAAATTTATCTTAGAAATTATTTTCATTTGCAGGGTATAAAATGGGCTGAATATTTTTTAGTTCAGCCTTACTATCATCAATTAATTTGGTGAGGGACTTCCATACCACCGAATTTAAATCAGTTGCAAGTTTTAGTGTGCAGATGGCATGCTTCCAACGCTCATTGTTCGCGAGTTTCTCCACTTCTTCAGAGTTGTAGACGCGCAGCTCGAAGTAGTAGCTGCCTTTCTTCGATGGGTCTGATTGGGATGTATACCCCGACGCAACGCGCCGACTGAGAAAACTTCTCAATTTCGCAGCGCGCACTGGCTTGCTAGTAGATTCATCCTGAAATTGAAAAATATTCAATTTAGTATCATCTGCGATAATTTCAACTCTCTACCTATTATGGTTCATGAGATAAAGCCCGCTGACAGACAGACGTCCGGGCGGACAGCGGTAGCTTAGTAATAGGATCCCACTGGTACCCTTCGGATATGATCCCTAACAAAATAATAACTTTAACAAACTATATTCATAAATTTATATACAGACCAATTGCCTAACAACATTCTTATTGGGAAGTCTTTTAAAAGCTTTAATCCAATAAAATATAAATAAGACAACTCACCTCAGATTCGGTAATAAACCTCCTCCGCTTAACAGATGGACTCGTAGGTGTATTTGGAGACGTTTCGGGTTCAGATTCCGATCCGCTCGATTCGAACGGATTCTTCGGAGCAGAAGAAGTCACCTCCTTTTTCTTGATCGTCTTCTTCCGCTTCACCTCACGTTTCTTCTTAAGAGACTTCGATGTTGATGGGGGCTGCACCAAAGCGATGGGGTCTTCGTCTTCGTCAAATGGATTGATGAAAGATGAAGAGGCCCTGAAAAACAATTTAAGTAACTATCAACATGAAAACTCCAAATAAAAATTCAATAGGTACCTAGTTGCTTAATTCAAAAATAAACATATAAAATAAAAATACTTACATACTTTATTTCGACTGTTGTTGTCGTCGTATCCAAAACTCGGAAAGAAAGGAATGGTGACGCTTAGGATCGACCTATTTATACGCTCGAATTCTAAAACCTCTTTCATAATAAACGAAATGGATTGAAATAAATTAGATTTAAACATTTGCGCATGTAACTTTAAACACTAAATCATCACAACATAAAACTTATATTTGCGAAAGTAATCAGACTAGATTTATACATTCGTATGAACACTGTCTTACGTATAAATTATTGCCGCATCAGCTATAGGTGTTCGATTTTGAAGCATGGAAGACGCTGTTGTTTATAGTTACGCAGTGAATTGAGATCTAACCGTAAAAGGAATGGTATGCGTCGGACTCGCGATAGTTAAAATGTTAAAAGGTTATACATTTTACTACTTTCCATAGGTAGGTATAAAATTTGTGAAAGGTCTAATAATATTTGCTCCTATTTGATGCTTCAATCTTCTTCCTTGCGAATTTGATTTAAAACTTGAGTGGAAATCCTTTAATTTTCGACGTCAAAAAATATCCTGGATCCGTCTCCAAGATGTGAATTGTCTGTGTATCAAATTTCGGCAAGATTCAGCCGTTAGTCTTTAGTTTAGACAGACGCCTTTTTGCATCACTAATCATACTTATTATAAATGCTAAAGTGTGTCTGTTTGTTTGTTTATTGGTTCGTCCTTCAATCACGTCGCAACGGAGCAACGAATCGACATGATTTTTCGTGGGTATAGTAAAAGAACTGGAGAGATATAGACAACTTTTTATCTCGGAAAATCATAGAGTTCCCGCAGGATTTAAAAACCTAAATCCATGCAGATGAAGTCGTGGGGGCATCAGTGAATTTATTATATTAGTACGCATTGTACGTATTTTTTTCGTCCATTAATCTCTATTTATCAAAGTATTTATAACAATCGAAATATATTTAAATAGCGGGAAATGTGTCTAAATTCATCATTAAAGAATTAATTTTCGATAAATAATAATGTATGATAAGCTTGCACACCTTACTAGAAATCTGCTATAATATATTTTTACTAATAAATCTTTATCCAAAATTCATTGTTTGTAGATCAGAATGGAGTTAATATATCCTAAATATCCTCGCTATGCAACTCAAATCGCAAGATTGCGAAGTTTTGATACCTGGCCTCAAGATTTAAATCAAAAACCTCAAGAAATGGCTGATGCTGGTTTTTTTTATACAGGAGATAGTGATCGCGTGATTTGTTACTTTTGTGATGGCAGGCTCAAAGACTGGGGCATCGAAGATCATCCATGGTCGGAGCACGCACGCTGGTTTCCGTCCTGTCCCTATGTTTTACTTGTGAAGGGTGAAACATACCTACAAAGTGATAGCAAAGATGTTTGTGGTGCATCAAAAGTATCTGAACAATTTGTAAATAACAATATAATAAGTTCTTTTGCAGACAGAAACATATTATGTGTTGAAAATATTAAAGAAACACTTTGCTGCAAAATTTGTCTTGTAGAAGAAGTAGCTGCGTGTTATATACCATGTGGTCATGCTATAACGTGTACTAAATGTGCTTTATCGTTGGATAAAATGTTATGTCCGATATGTGGAAAAGCAATCGTTAATGTAATACGAATATATTTCTGATGAGCTATAAACATTTAAAGAGTCTACCTTTATCCAACCTATTATAAGTATGCGCAAGCCTCGAATCAATCGATCGAAATTCATACTAATGAATACAGCAATGCCGGATCAAGCAGAAACACGATCAATATACAAAAATAATTTGAGCGCAACAAATCAAATGGTTAACTATGCGAGAGCAAACTTTTAGACGTAAAATTATCATGCATATGGGCTCGTTCGCATTTCTTATGAATGCCGCAGTCTCGTCGAACTCATCGTATTATATCATCCACTGTGCGGTGCGGGCGTATGATATAGGATCCGCAATAACTAGTCATTGAGGATTTTGTCTCACTGTTGATAGTGATTAATTGTTGCTTGGATTTAGGAATACTCCATTTATTTAATGTGTTGTTGTGGACAGTAGCCTACATTGGGGATCCTGTATCAAAATTCATGGGGATTTTGTATCACGGTGAGCGTAGCGAACGAGCGTTAGCGAGAGTGATCCAAAATCCCCATGGATTTTGATACAGGATCCCCAATTCAACACTACTCACAGATACACAGATACACACGTCAAACTTATAACACCCCTCTTTTTGGGTCGGGGGTTAAATAATTATTGTCAGTTTATTTATGCCTGCCACTTTGTCGTAGTGTTTGGATTTAGCTTTTTTATCTTTTCTTCAATTGCCACTTTGATGATTGTCTTTGCTTTTGATCACAGTATGAGTATGTTTTGTGTTTTGTTGAAATAAATTTTATACTACTTTTGTATTTATTTTCCCATTTTATTTTAAGTTTACCAGCGATCTCATAGGAATTCTGAATTTCTCAGAACAAACAGTATCCTATGTCCTTCTCTACATAATATTTAAATATTAATAAACAAACAAATAAGCACACTTAGGAAATTATAATTACATTACGGATTAATTAATAATAATAAATCATTTTAGTCACACTAAACTAAAGAAAAACTAAGTAACAACATTAGTTGTCTCTAGTTAAAAAAAATCACACACTCTTTCATTTTCACACAGCTGAAAATACTGTGAGGTGTCCATACTAATGATAAAAAATAGCTTTGTCCGTCTGCCTCACCCAATTACGTGGTCAGCTGCATAGCGTAACATTCAGCCATTTGTATTCGTTTCTTGGCCTCCAATTTGTTGTTTTCGCAAATGGCCGGTGTTTCGAGTGGGGATAAATCAACGAAAATGAGAGCTCACGAAACTACCAACAATTTTCTTACTTAAACACCTCGCGCTTAGTACGTATTGTGTAAACCACTGGCCATTATGAGTACTTAATGTTAATTTTACTTGAACAACTTAATTGTGCAAAACTACTCGTAAACACTAATGTTAAACTAACTTAAACCTAAACTCACTACTCATATAAATACGAAAGTGTATTTATTTTTTGGCTTGTCCTTCAATCACGCCACAACGAAGCAGTCATAGATTGACGTGATTCATTGCATGGGTATAGTTAAAGTTAAAGACCTGTAAAGCGACATAAGCTACTTTTAATCCGCGTGGATTTTGCATTTTTATAAACCTAAATCCACGCGAAGCATCGAGCGAGCTAGTGAAAAATGTTTTTGTAGGTAAGTAATTTAGGTTAGAGTAAGAATAACTTATTTAAACAGGACAAATTAGTGATAATGTTATAAAATATATGAAACATCTGTTATGATCAAAAATCAGTCGAAGCCCTCAAAATTATTATTACACTAATTTATAGTATTAGGTATTTTTTGTATAGGTATACTGTTGTTGTTGTTGTTGTGTAGGTTAAAAAAATTAATTATATTTTAATTTTTATTTTATAACTTTAATTTTTTTAGCTATTCAGAAGAGTTTTCTTTTTTTTTTAATTTATTTCTAGACACAAGAATTCCTTTAAAACTATCTCTCGCCAAACTGCACCGCAGTTTGTTGGCGAGTTAGCGCTCAATAAACCATAACACCATGC
The DNA here is from genome assembly GCF_905333055.1 of Maniola jurtina. NCBI lineage: Eukaryota > Metazoa > Arthropoda > Insecta > Lepidoptera > Nymphalidae > Maniola > Maniola jurtina. The sequence continues at coordinate 4,437,483 of NC_060051.1, forward strand.
TTTTATTTAGCCTCCTTATCGAACATTAAATATTATATACTTATTTATTTGATTTCCGGGGAATGACTATTCATCTTGCAAAAAATCAAAACAAAAAATGGAGCACTCTGTATAAAAAGTGTGTCTATCACACACAGAGTAGGCGATGCATGCCTTGTGGCTTTGTTGTGCTTTTAAAAAAAGGCATCGCGAGAACAATGCCGCGCTCAGGTATATGTCCCGTCTCAGACTGAATATCTCGAATATACGGATCGTGATAGTGTCGAGTATGTTTGGGAGTAAAATGTATTCTGTGTTTAATATAATGTTCCTTCAAAGAAACTTGCAATTGTACCCAATTATGCCCAATGAGCAAGTCATATTGTAGCAGCTTATGATAACTAATAATAAAAGGCCGCTGATATAATTACAAGTTAGTAGTTATATTTAGAGCTGTGGTAGAAAACGAGGGCCGGAGCTTGATGGTCGACCGAGGTGTTTCGGTCTTGATGACTCTGATGTGAATGTGGTGCCCGGAGTTCGCCAAGGCCAGCAGGATATTCGAATCGTTCCGTATTCAAATTGTGTTCTAAGTGACAGCTGCAAAGTGCAATTTTTCTTCGCAGCTGCCAGCACTAGAAAAGGCTGCACGCCTCTACAATATTGCAATAATTTCGAGAAGATTACATTTAAAGTTGTCTTTTAAATTCCAGTTTCAGCTCTTACTATCAATTAATCACCCTGTTCACGTCCACTGCTGTACATAGACCTTCCTGAGAGTGTATCATCGCAGACGGTCTTTCGCTTACCTTATCCACCCACTTCCCGCTTGTTAAGATCGTCAGTCCAGCGGGTTGGAAGTCGACCCACACTGCGCTTACAGGTACGCGGTCCCCACTTCAGAACATAGGAGTATTCGGCTCTTGACACGTTTATGTTACTTATATAACTTATAATTTTCTAATATTTAATAATTCATCAACTCACTTTTGACAATGTGTGGGTTGGCACATTTTGGCGAAAATTTCCTTTTAGATCTAAACATTCTTGACACGAGATAAACAAAGGTACAAGCTTGATGTTTTATTGAAACGTGTGTTTACGAAACAATCTCTCATCACGAACTAAACGCTGATTGTAGTCGACTGCAACTCTGAATGGTTACCGGTAACTTTGCTTTGCGTGTATATGTTACTTTCATAGCCCATGTAATCGGAAATGCTAATATTGTCTGGGTAATAAACTCATAATGCTAGGTATTTTAAATATGGTTTTTTTTTTGGATCATTTGTGAATAATATAACCTTGCAGGTTGAGAAATATCAAAATGTAACTGTTGTCTTGGATTCCTAATTTGTCATCTAAGGTAGGTAGCCTATAGACACCTATTGTGCCTATCGCAATATTTCATTGGCTGATGCTCTATTATTTAACCATTTATATTGCGATTTTAGCAAAACTTTCATGATAGCCCTCAGTTTAAGCACTATCCAAACCTGCGCGACCAAAGCGATAACGGCGGGAACGTCAGGCGCGCGGCAGTCGCCCCGAGTTGCGCCATGCACACCTATGCGACCGGTACATCTGCATCGTAGACGCTTCCGCGTCACGTCGTCCTGCATCCCGCGTTCATGACGCGCAGGTATGGCCGTAGCTTTAAGAGCAAGATTTTAATTTAAATGTTATTAAATGTCAAAAAAGCTTGAGAATGAGTTGCTCTTATAGCTCTAATAATTCTAAATATTTTTTAGTGTAACATTTTGTTTTTTATAAGAGAGCAACTGCCAAGTTTTTTGTCGACTCTTCTTAGTAGAATTGTTTTTCGATGATAGAGTCCTGTCATATCATGAGTGATATCACGTTTTCACCATTTCAGTACTCCTTCTCCTCCACGGCCTGCCCGGTATTTTAAACGCCGCAATTTCAAACTTAAGCCGTAACATTATGTTTCTATCCGAAATGATGCAGCGGCAAATTCGAAGGAAAAATAATGCAGTATCCGCTATTGTATAAATTCACAATAACCACGTGGCCGAGCTTCCATAAAAAATAATGGAAAATGCCGATCTCTACTTCCTGTTCCGTCATGAGAAAAAGCTTTCAGGGACTTGCCTCAAGAGTCAACGCACAGCCTAAACCGCTGGGGTTAGAAACTTGGAATTTCGACAGCAGCTTCCTTTTATTAACCCCCGACCCAAAAAGAGGGGTGTTATAAGTTTGACGTGTATATCTGTGTATCTGTCTGTGGCATTGTAGCTCCTAAACTAATGAACCGATTTTAATTTAGTTTCTTTTTTGTTTGAAAGGTGGCTTGATCGAGAGTGTTCTTAGCTATAATCCAAGAAAATCGGTTCAGCCGTTTGAAAGTTATCAGCTCTTTTCTAGTTACTGTAACTTTCACTTGTCGGAGGTGTTATAAATTTTTAATTTATACTTGTAACGTAAGCGCTAGTAATAAAGATTTTTTGGGAAACTTAGATGGTCATGAAGGTTCGTAATTTTTCAAGTTATACCTACCTATTGAAGTTATGATATGGAAATTGATGTTTGAGCTTTTGGTTAAAAGTAAAGAAATACGTGTTTCAGGATTCATAGGAATTCCACCCTCAAGGGGGTAAAATGGCAGATGAAATTTTGTATGAAAGTCCCTCATTTTTCAAGTTGCCCATATTTGTGAAAATTTGTATTGGGACTTTCGGGAAAAAATAAACAATAAGGAACGTGTTCGAGGATGTTTTTGGAAATTTCACCCTCTCACCTCCCATATTTTCAAACCTCCATTCGAGCAAAGCCGGGGTGAGTCAACTAGTTAAGATACTAAATATCTTTATTAAGTATGTATCAATAGGCTCAACAGTTTATAAAATATTAGTATCAATTGTGTTTCGTAGAGACATCGATACAAAGAAATATAATGGGAAAGGAAAATATCAAATGAATGAAAGAAGGCATAATCACTGAGCATTTATTATTCAAAGATAAAGGTGCGTTCACAACAACAGACTAAATAAATAACCTTATCTTTGCATCACTATCAAATTTCGTTATGAAAAATTACTTTCACTATTAGGTTTAACTACACCGCACTGGTGCGCTTGCAACTTGTTTTTCAACTTGCGCTATGGTGCGGCTCCACTATCGGTTTTTTTTTTAATTTACAGACTAGCGCTTGGCTGCAATCACACCTGCTAGCAAGTCATGATGCAGCCTAAGATGGAGCGCGCTTGCCTCGAAGTTACCTATTCACTGTTGACTTGAAGGTACCCATATTAAAAGTATGAGGAATATTCATTGTTGACTTGAAGGTACCCATATTAAAAGTGGGAGGAAAAACTGATGCCGGAAGGGCGTTCCATATTCTAGCGGTTCGGATTAGAAACGAGGAAGCAAATCGCTTTGTACGTGTCCGAGGAATTTCAGCTACGTACGGATGCAGGCCTTGAAAAGATTTGGCAAATTATTCGAGTTCGGGCTATGATAATTCGACACTCGGCAAATCTACTGGCCCATACTATTCGGGAAACGGCAAATGTTTTGGGTCATGCGAATATTATAAAGACGAAAGTTTGAGTGTATCTGTGTGTATGTTTGTTACTCCTTCACGCAAAAACTAGACGGATTTGACTCAAAGGAACGGAGATAGATAATATCCTGCATTAACACATAGGCTACTTTTTATCCCGAAAAATCAAAGATTTCGAAAAAAAAAGTCACGGACAACAGCTAATTTTTAAATAAGTTTGGAAAATCAGCCGCCGGTAGAGACGACATTCTGTTACAGCGAGTAAAACGAAGTCGCGGGCGTCATCTAGTATTGAATAAAAATTCATCCTCATCATATTATTTGAAATGAGTACTCAGCCTAATGTTTACAGAAGGATATTATGAATGTCAATACCGTCTGACAGTAAACAACTTTTGGCTTTCAGCTGGAAATAAAGGTATTTTCAATTTTCAGTAGCTACTTTTAATCTTGTCGTATTTTTTTTTGGTAAAAATATCTAATTAGATGCCCCCTGAACTTAATCATCATCATCAATCCGGCACTGGCTCACTACTGAGTACGGGTATCCTCTCAGAGAGAATTGGCCAATTGCGGACGGGTAGACTTCATACATCTTTTAAAAAAAAAAACCTGCCAAGTGCGAGTCAGTCTCGCGTACCAAGGATTCCGTACTCGGGTAATTTTTCCCACATTTTGCACTATAAATCAAAAACTATTATAGATAAAAATAAATAAAAATCTGTTTTAGAATATATAGGTAAATCCCTTTCATATGATACCCCACTTGGTATACTTATCTTAGTTTGAAAATTGATACACATTTTAATTTTTTTTTAATGATTTAACCACAAATTCACGGTTTTCGCATTTATTTCTTTACTTGTGCTATAAGGTCTACCTACCTACCTTTCATGATTCTAGGTCAACGGTAAGTACCCTATAGGTTTTCTTGGCAGACAGCACGACGGACGGACGGACGGACATACAGACGTAACAAAGTGATCCTATAAGGGTTCCGTTTTTCCTTTTGAGGTACGGAACCCTAAAAATATGGAGGACTCTTAAGCTGCAGCCTGCAGGCGTGCAGGTTTCCTCATGCTGGTGGACTATGGTAAATTTCATTTCATTCTGAGAGGAGACCCTTAGTAGGTAGTGTGCCGGCGATGGTTTGATCATGATGATTTTGACTATCAAATTCCCAGATAACTTTTTTCTGTATGGCTAGTTCAAAGCTTTATTTAACAGAATGCAAATCACGTCTAATTAATATTATTTCCACGGCCATTATTAAAACTTCTTAAAAAACACAAACAGTCCCCGGCTATTTGAAATTCAAAAAACGGATGTAAGAGGAAACAAAATGGCCGCCGGAGAGAATAAATTTCAAAACAAATCCCAACTCCTGTCACCAAACAAGCGAGCAACAAAACAAAAGATTTATACACAAACTTTTACATCGCTTAGAATTAGTTACGTTCTCTTAAATTAAGAGCGAACTTTCTACGGCTTTTCAGTTACACTTCGACGATTAACCGAGTGAATTAAATAAATAAATAAATAAATAAATCTTTATTATCTGAACAGAACATTATTTACAGACTTTGGTGTGAGGCCCTGCCTCCTGATGAAGTGAAAACTGTGTTTCAGGAGGCAGTGTCTTCCCATAAATAGTGTACAGCACAATATAATATAACCACTTATAATTGTTTTATTTTTTCACTTAATTATTTATTAGCTTAAAGACAAAAGTTAAAAAGTTCTCAAAACTTTTTATCCCATTATTGTTATTAAGAAACATGAATACAAGTGTAAATTAAATATTTATAACACCCCCGACAAGTGAAGGTTACAGTAACTAGAAAAGAGCTGATAACTATCAAAAGGCTGAACCGATATTCTTGGATTATAGCTAAGAACACTCTCGAGCAAGCCACCTTTCAAACGAAAAAAAACTAAATTAAAATCGGTTCATTAGTTTAGGAGCTACGATGCCACAGATAGATACACAGATACACACGTCAAACTTATAACACCCCTCTTTTTGGGTCGGGGGTTAAAAATCAGAAAAATACTAAATATTGTTTGCTTTTAGATCGGCAATAGAAATACACATTCTGTTAAAATTTTAGCACTCTATCTATTACGGTTCACGAGATATAGCCTGCTGACAGACAGACGGACGGACGGACAGCGGAGGCTTAGTAGGAGGGGCCCGTTGGCACCCTTCACGGAACCTTGAAAATAGACCTATTATAATTTAATTTGTACATATACCGACTATATTCTAGTGCAATTGAGCGAATAGAAGGTCTTTGTCGTAACATTATCGTATTTATTAGATTAAAGCAACAAATTAATTGGCTTATTTATATCGGCTAAGGACTGATCTCTTAATACCACTTATTTATTTATGGGGGCATTTCACGTCAAGCGGACAACCAAAAAAAAGTGAGGTCGTGAATTTTGTTTATACTCTGGTCAGTTATACTTCTAGTAGACGTGGATATATACACACAATGTTTTTTTCGTATGATGCTTTATTGCTGAGTTATGAGCTTTTAAAAATTTACTAAGAATGAAGTCCGTTATTTTTGGATGCTTATTATTTGTAACAATTCATTTGTAAAAAAAACTAAAAAGCATTGTTTATTATAGTTAAAAAGTTGAAATTTTTATTTTTTTTATCGAATTCTAAATTTAAATTTTTTAACGTATAGTAAACCGGAAGTGAACATTTCAAATCGATATTTGAGTAACTTGGCCAAAATAAAAATATTTTTTTTTACCGTGAATTAAAGCTTACATGTACATATTCTTCACCAAAAAAAAATTGTAACATGATATCTAATAGTTCAGGACTTAGAGCATATCGAATACATAGATATAACTATGAGCACTTTCTAAGCAGTCGGGTTTATGTACTAACATGCTAAAATACTACGCAATGATAATTTTAGAGTGGTTTTATTAATTGAGATTGAAACAATATTAATTAAAATAGAGTGTTTTATTTTGTAACTAGCTGATGCCCGCGACTTCGTCCGCGTGGATTTAGGTTTTAAAAAATCCCGTGGGAACTCTGACTTGCCGGGATAAAAAGTAGCCTATGTTACTCTGCGTCCTTTCAAGTATCTTTATGCTAAAAATCAAGTTGATTGGTTGCTTAGTCAGGGCGAACAAATCCTGTGGGAACTTTTGATTTCCCAGGACAAAAGTGGTCTATCCGTAATAGTCCATCCCCGGGATACAACGTGTTTCTCTACCACGTAAAAACATTTATACGGATGATCCTTTATAAATCCCGAGGGATCATATAACCGACAGTTTCCAAATCCCACCAGCTTTAGTGATCGGGTCCCCTGCAGCATCAGGATTGAGGAGTTGGAATCCAAATTTTTTATGGAACAATGTCGCAAAGTTCCTTTATCGATTAAAAAAAAATTACTCAAATCGGTTCAGAAATCTCGGAGATATCGATGTACATAGGTAGAAAATCACAACTCCTCCATTTTTGAAAGTCGGTTAAAAAGTAGCCTATGTTACTCCCTGGCCAATCCTCTACTTGTCTGTGAAAATCCCGTCAGAATCGGTTCAGCCGTTCCGAAGATTAGCACGTTCAAACAGACAGACGGACAGACAGACAAAAATTTTAAAAACGTGTGATTCAGTTATGGTATCGTTTAAATAACAATATGAGCTTAATATGTGGTAGTTATTTCGAAATTACAGACAGACACTCCAATTTTATTTATTAGTATATAGATTATATTTTATTTAAAAAATCTTTTATTTTTGTATATTTCATGTTAGAATGAATGAATAAATTATTCATAGCGTAGTATTTTAGCATGTTAGTACATAAACCCGACTGCTTAGAAAGTGCTCATAGTTATATCTATGTATTCGATATGCTCTAAGTCCTAAACTATTAGATATCATGTTACAATTTTTTTTGGTGAAGAATATGTACATGTAAGCTTTAATTCACAGTAAAAAAAAAATATTTTTATTTTGGCCAAGTTACTCAAATATCGATTTGAAATGTTCACTTCCGGTTTACTATACGTTAAAAAATTTGAATTTAGAATTCGATAAAAAAAATAAAAATTTCAACTTTTTAACTATAATAAACAATGCTTTTTGGTTTTTTTTACAAATGAATTGTTACAAATAATAAGCATCCAAAAATAACGGACTTCATTCTTAGTAAATTTTTAAAAGCTCATAATTTAGCAATAAAGCATCATACGAAAAAAACATTGTGTGTATATATCCACGTCTACTAGAAGTATAACTGACCAGAGTATAAACAAAATTCACGACCTCACTTTTTTTTGGTTGTCCGCTTGACGTGAAATGCCCCTATGGTTGTTTTACCGGATTAACAATAGACGCTAACTACTAATCGTTTGCTGAAGAAGACATGAACGAATCCTATAAAGGCCAATCTACGCTTGGCCATCATGGTGGACTGTGACCTAAGCAATTCTGAGAGCAGAAGCGTGCTCAGTAGTAGGGCGTCGATGGGTTTGTTAGGCCAAGTTGCCCTTCCCAGGAATCGAAGCCGGGACCCTCCCGGATGATGTTGATGATGAACATGAAGACATCTTTTCCGGTTTACCGTCATGTTGGACGTTGAGATCACCATTTTTGTTCGTTTCAACTACAGATTAGAGGGGTCTCTCCGTCACTCGCTCCATACAAACGTAGTTCCAATTTCATTTGAATATTAAGCAACCAAAATCCATGAAATTTTGCAGACATATTCTAGAAACTTATATCTATGCCTGTGGTTTTCCAGATTTATCTTAAAATATTCGGTTTCAAAGTTACGCGGTCTTAATAATTCACATACAAATCTTTGAGCCCCTGTCATTTTAAAACTACAAATTTTTAGAAAAATCTAAAACACCACATGCACAGGCATTAGTTTCTAGAATATGTCTGCAAAATTTCATGGACTTTGGTTGCTTAATATTCAAATGAAATTGGAACTACGATTGTATGAAACGAGTGACGGAGAGAGCCCTGTTAAGTATCAATAACAAAAAGAATACCCAACTGTCGTGTATTTTGGAAATCATCTTTGGTCGAATTACAAACAATGACAATATTGTTTTCTAATTGTATAAAATTACGATAATATAGTTAACGTCGAAATTACAGACTTCCGCCTAAAATTGTATTCAATTAAAACCAGATCAGACATTAGATAAAAGTGTCGTATTGTTCAAAATGATATGTCGTTAACTCTTATCTATATAAGTACATACAGTGTTGTGTCTATTTACTTAGTAAATCCAAGACGAATCAGCCGTTTTGGGAAATAGTATTTTTAGCTTACATCCCGGGGACGGACATAGGCTACTTTTATCCAGAAAAATTACAGAGTTCCCATGGGATTTTTGAAAGCCCAAACGTTTAACTGATTTATACGAAACTAGCTGACGCCCGCGACTTCGTCCGCGTGGATTTAGGTTTATCGAAATCCCGTGAGAACTCTTTGATTTTATGGGATAAAAAGAAGCCTATGTGCTAATCCAGGATATTGTCTATCTCCATTCCAAATTTCAATCAAATCCATGCAGTAGTTTTTGCGTGAAGGAGTAACAAACATACACACACACACACACACACACACACAAACTTTCGCTTTATAATATTAGTGTCATGTGATTTGGTACAGAGGTAGCTTGCCGGAGATTGGCATACGCAACCTTTTATCCCGGAAAAGCAGAGTTCCCACAGGATTTATAAAAATCTAAAGCCGGGGCGAAGTCGCGGACATCACCGAGTTTAAAATAAAAACATTTTTACAATCGAGTCTGGTGTCTGTACTCCCTTGTTTCAAGTCGTCGATTTTACATATTTTGCCGTCATTATTCAGTTGTGGAGGTCAGATGGCACTCGCTGCCAGACCGGATACGAGTCAATTTAAAGTATGAAAGCTCCGACAGCTTTAACGTGGTATTTTTGCCAACTTTTAGCGCTAAGTATAAAAGGAAATATATAAAAAGAAAAAGTTTTTAACTGACTTCTGACTTTTTTTTTTAAATTTATTATTAAAACAAGATACATAAAAGCTTAAACTAAAAACACCGAAAAAACCACAAAGGTTTGTCCTCGGTGCCTAGCTGCAACGAAGGTACCTATTAACTAATAGCTTAAAGAAATTGACTGTTAAAAGAAAATTGCTAAAAGAAATTACTGACTGACTGATTGACTGACTGACTGGCTGGTCTATCAACACACAGCTGAAAATTTGCAGATAGCTATTAGAAATCCGCTAAGGGTCGAGTCATACTAACAGCGAATCGAAGCGAAATTCATATTGACCTCGATATCCATAATATTTTATGTAAAGTACCAATTTCAACTTGAGTAAAAAACTTCAATAAAAATCACGATATTTATTTAATTATTCTCTTTTATAATGAATTCTAGCCCCCTTAACTACTATTCAAAACATCTCATCATTTTATTATTACAGTGAACAGTCCAAGACCCTACTAATTAGACGTAAGTAGCGGACGTGACCTTGGGCCGTCTTCGAGCGCTCGGACGTCCGATAGAATTCTGGTCCGCTGGATGTTTTTTTCAGCCGCAGACGCTCGGATGAGTCCGCAAGCCGAATCCTAAACAACTGTGCACACCTATCTGTTGCGGCTGTCAGGCGCGGCTTACGGACACGTGAAACGTCCGATAGTATGTTCCCGCCCTTACCTACTTTCATTACGAAATAAGCTCCAGTAAAACAGGTAGGTAGTGTAAATCGGTGATACGCGACACTTTTATTGTTATAACTGTGTATAAATAGCGATAAGTGCCTTAGGACTGGTAATATATACGTTTTCTTTATCCGACCGTGTTATCTTGAAAAAGTATTCACGCTACACACAGTGGTCCTCAAAGATTATTCTAATTTTTCATTAATTTTTAACCCCCGACCCAAAAAGAGTGGTGTTATAAGTTGAACGGTTGTATCTGTGTATCTGTGTCATCTGTACGTGTCTGTGTATGTGTGTCTGTGGCATCGTAGCTCCTAAACTAATGAACCGATTTTAATTTAGTTTTTTTTTTTTGTTTGAAAGGTGGCTTGATCGAGAGTGTTCTTAGCTATAATCCAAGAAAATCGGTTCAGCCGTTTGAAAGTTATCAGCTCTTTTCTAGTTACTGTAACCTTCACTTGTCGGGAGTGTTATAATTTTTTTTATTTAACGGCTGAGATAGCTTACCCAGAATTAATATATAAGCTATTTTATATCTCGGAAAATGAAAGAGTTCTCGCGAGTTTCTAAAAAAAATATATTCATGCAGACGAAGTCGCGAACATCATCTTGTCAAGAAATAAATGGGTATCTTGTACCTACACACCTATCAAATATTGACTAAGTAAATATTGATGCTTCAGGAGTTATATTATCATCGTGGTATATCCCGTTTAATACATTATAATTTATTATATTATACTAATACATATAAAAATACATTATCTGGTAGAAAATAACACCTGAGACTCATTAATTACACTGTATTCGTCAAGTATATACTGTAATTACTAATTAGTATTGATTAGGTACTAACTACAGCCGATTAACTTTTGAATACTGAAACCAAAATTAAATGATCCAAAGGGGAAGAAATTTCAAGGATCTAAATGTAAAGGGCCCTCTCTTGTTCGTAAGCCGTCTTTGTCTCAAGGAGCCCTTGGCGGCGCCACAAAGGTTGAGAAGCGCTGACCAAGACTTTTAATCATATAAAGTGGCCAAATAGCTACCTACTTTCTAGACTGTTTGACACTTGGCTGTCTGACTTTTGTATAATTTTAAGTAACAATCATATTAATTTACACTAAAAGCCAAGTTTTCAAACGCCACCGGTTAAACTTTAACTAACGAATTTTGACGTTTTATCAGAGTTCATCAAAACTTCAAAATCCTTTGATCATTGTAAGTTATTAGCTTATGCCCGTGACTTTGTCCGTGTGGACTAGATAAATTTCAATTTACCTATTTTATCCTCAAGGGTTTATTTTTCAAGAAAATCCTTTCTTAGTGGATGTTAATCCATCCAGTAGTTCAAACTGTGCGTTGATATATCAGTCAGTCAGACCTTTACCTTTTATATATTAAAAAGATTTGACGATTGAAAAATCGGCCCTAAAAGGGGTTTTCAAATCTTTCTCTTCGTCGTATTTCTCATAGCCGAGGGTCCTGCACCTGTTAATCACATTTTGTGCACATCGAAGGAGAAAAAGAAAAGGTCAAATTCGCGCCTAAGAAGTCACCAACCCTATAAGGTCAACATCGTTAGAGGTCACAACCCGCAGTAGTAAGTGAATGTGACGCAGAGAGACCACGTAAAATTTGAGAGCCTCTGACCAAGACTAATCATATAAAGTGGCCGAATATATCCAGACTGTTGTCTGCATTAATCTTCTATTATAAAGCACACACTATGTTGAAATCGTGCCAAAATGGCGGCCAACTCAAGGCCAAGATGATGGAAGGAAATATAAAAATCTAAGTTACGAGCCAAGGTCGCTGGGTGTGTGAAGGTGTCATTGCCCGGGTAGAATCAATTTCGAACAGAACTTTCGGGTATAATTGCTGAACGGGCTTATAGCCGATTCACACCGATTGCGTTTGCAGCGCGTACACGTGACACGTGCGTAGTGACGCTCGTGAATCCGTAAATGTAACTATGCAACACGCAAGCGGTATGCCATGTCTCATACAGTTGCATACATTACAACGCAATGGTACGCGCTACGTCTACGCTTACGCAGCCTGTGTGAACGAGCTCTTAATGAAGGTCATAACCATAACCTAACCATCACCAATAATCGTTGGGGTTGTGTGCTTTTGGATTGCTGACCCCCTCATTACTTTGCCTGATGTTATTGTGCACTGAGTGGACAGACAACATCAAACAAGTCTCAGATAACCACAAGACACAAGCAGCACACGATTGTCGAGTATGGAAATAAGTATCTATAGGCCGCAAGGCCGCCATATCATTCAAGTAAAAATAAAACTTTTAAAACACACCCATCGTCCGTTTCACTGGAGCATCCTCATATATGTACATAAGTGGTGCATTGTGGAGTCTACATCACCTGAGGATGTTTCGGTGTTGGAGTGTTCTAGAAGATTTGCGGTACCTATTCCTTAATTTTCCTGCTTCAGTAGCGGAAGGGCAGGCGAAGCATATCGCTTGCTGCATGTTGTACCATATAGATATCATATGACGAATTGTAGCAAATTAACTTTTTGGCTCTTTGTAAACCTCCCCTAAATTTTGTTGACACAAAAAATACCAATTTTTTTAGGTTTTTCAAAGATAATTCAAATTTTGGCTGAACTAGTTCCCAAAAACGCCCATCATTCAGCCACTTTGATGACTTGAATTGATTGACGTTTGCACGGGCAAAAGCCACCGATGTGTAAAAGTTCAATTTTCCAGTTCAACGTGACCCAATGCCGAATCTTTACACAGCTTGGGTACCCGCATACACTAAACGTGGAAATGAAGAGGACGTAGTGACTAGTGACGTCATCAATCGAGTTAAATGGCGAAGGACGTGTGTCGACAGCTGATAGAGTGCCGAGTTGTTGCGTTCGGCGGCAGTGAAAGCGGTTCAATATAAGATTACTTTACGGGTGTGGTGTTTGGGGAGTAATGGGCCACACCTCTTGTCAGCCAAGTCAACCTCACCTGCCCGTGGTGCACCCCGCTGAACAACTAACGAGGCTCTGACGTCACAGTATATTACCCCTTAGGGTTGCGAAGGTCAGACGGTAGTCGCTCCATACTAAAACCTGTACAGCTTGGCCAAATCAATAACTAATACTCGCGTAAGAACTAAAGAAGAAGTTACGAAATTATTGACCAGTTAGATATTACATTTTTCTGTTTTCCAGAGTTAGCCTTCATCGGATTAAAATCGCTATCACTGAGACGGTCGTTCTCCACTGCCCTATATAACTTCTACATGGGTAGCAACCACAGGCTATGAATATGAATACAACGCAATGAGCTGAAGAATTCAACCAACACATACGGTGCAATCTTGGCAGATTAAGCAAATGTGATATTATGGATTTTGTTATACTTTATTGCCATTGTTAAGTAAAAAATTTCAAAGCGTTAATTTTTAAATGTGAAATTTGTACTAGATTCTAGATAAGTAATTAGACCTGAAGCTGATTAGGACCGATATGTACCAAAAAAAAATTCTGCCTCGTAGATCGAGGTGATGAATGATTCACTCTTCTAATTTTTTATTTATTCAGATACAAGTTAGCAAGTAAGTGATGATGCAGTCTAAGATAGAAGCGGCTAACCTAGAAGGGGTATGGCAGTTTTTATTAATCCCATACCCCTTTTATTTATTTATTTATTTCATTGCTGTCATGTACTAATAACTATATAACTTAAAGCTAAAGTATAGTTACATGACGCCCTTTGGTTTCTACACGGAATCTTACCGGAACGCTAAATCGCTTGGCGGCACGGCTTTGCCGGTAGGGTGGTCACTAGCCACGGCCAAAGCCTCCACCAGACAAAAACCTTCTTTTGAGGTTCTAAAATTGGGTCCCAACCCAACCTAATAAGTTAGTCATCTAGACAGCAGGTAAATCAATATTAGGCAGAAGATCGAAAGGTATCATTTACGGAGTGCAGACGAGTAATTCGGTTTCTGTGTAGATAATAAGGACGTCGCGTCGTCTCGCCCGATTTGAATCTAATTTGGCCCCTCCCTGGGACGATTGGCATATTGCGAGGTCGACGTGGAAATTATATTTCTATGGCTTCTTCAGGTATTGAGGATTGCTATAATTTATTTTTATTTAACTAGCTATATTTATTTGAAATTGACATCAGCACAAAAGTTTTTTTTAAATAAAATAAACTTATAACTAAATTAAAACGTAAACAAATAAATGTAATTAAATTAAATTAAAAACTGAAATGAACTAAATGTTAATTTTTAAATTAAATAGACAATCAACAGGTTACAATCAGTAAAATTGCCACAGCTTACAATGTTGTGCCACAGTTAGAAGGAGACAATACAAAAATGTAGTACTAACAGATATCTATTTTTGGGGTCATTAAACGTATTATCATCAGTTACCACGCATTTACTTTTGAGCATAGAAGTTTAAAGAAGTTACAGCTGGCAAACGTGTCCGAAGAACTTTAGTATGCTACTCTGTACTAACGCCGAGAGACGTTGTTTAGTGTGGAATTCTTAAAGCATACAGGCACGAAGTTCCATGAGCTCTTAGCCTTCGCCTCAAGCACCACATCTCTAGAATACCTCTTTTCTTCTTCTCTACTCGCTTCTCCGCAGCGTACAAAAAGTTCGACTACTAATGTGCATATTTTTTAACAAAAAATGTTAGAAAATGCAGGCGAGTCACCTGATGTTAAGTGGTTACCGCTGCCCATTTGCAGCCAATGCGTTGCCATTCCAAGAATTTGTCGGCACGCCCCCTGAATAACCCCATGTTGAAATGACCACCTCCGACGGGGTTCCACAGTTTGCATGTGCGTGGAAAAAAGATCTGTTACAACGGGTGATCAAAGTGCACCAGGCACCCAGTTGGTGAGAGTGAAATTGCTTACGATGGCATGCGGTGTGGTAAAGGAAAGTGGAATTAGGTCAAGCAACTCCTCAGAACACTCCTTGTATCAAACATATCAGAACTATCATAGAATAATTTAAGTTATTCAGTATCTATTTAGGTAATAAGTGCGGCGCGTCGTCTCGTCCAAATTGAATCTAATTTGGCCCCTTCCCGGGACGATCGGCATATCGGCAGCTAGACGGTGAAATTATTGATATTTCTAAGGCTTCCAGTGGAACGGAAATAGGAATTGCTCTATTTGAACTGGAATAAACGATAAAGTGAGAAATAATGGAAGAAAATACATACGCCTATGAATTGGTATCTGATAATCAGCTCTAATGCTAGGGCTATGTTAGGAGTTTCCCTGAGGGATGAGATCCGAAATGAGGAGATCCGCAGGAGAACCAAGGTCGCTGACATAGCCCAAACTATTAGCAAGCAGAAGTGGCAGTGGGCAGGCCATGCCTGTCGTAGAGGCGATGGCCGTTGGAGCCGGAAAGTCCTTGAGTGGAGAGCAAGCGTAGTGTGGGACGCCTTCCAGCACGACGGACCGACGATATAAAGCGGCTGGCGGGAAGTGGTTGGATGAGGAAGGCTGAGGACCGGGTGTGATGGCGCTCTATAGGGAAGGCCTATATCCAACAGTGGACGTCCACAGGCTGATAGTGATGATGATGATGATGAATCAGCTCTAACAGGTCAACAATCATCATGATCATCAACGCATCACCGGGTCCCTGAGTACGGGTCTGCACTCAGAATGAGAAGGGTTTGGCCATAGTCTACCACGCTGGCCAAGTGCGGATTGGCAGACTTCACACACCTTTGAGAACATTATGGGGAACTATCAGGTATGGAGGTTTCCTCACGATGTTTTCCTTCACCGTTAAAGCAAGTGATATTTAATTGCTTAAAACGTACGTAACACAGGAATCAAACCCCGACCTCCTGAATAGGAGCAACCGCCGAGTTTCTTGCTGGTTCTTCTCGGTAGGAACGGCATTCCGAACCAGTGGTAGATTTTTTTGACGATTCAAAAGTACTTGTAAAAGTTTAATTGAATAAAAACATTTTGAATTTGAATTTGGAGATGGATATCTTGACTACTAGGCTATCATGGTTTAATTTAGTATTACTTTGTTTCTTTGATTTGAATTCGCGACGGATTTTATGAAGTCACCTCAGGTCGTGAAGAGTAGAGTAGAGGTACGTGGTCTGTCGGATCTGTGAGTCTATATATTCTTTGGGATCCTTCGAATTTGTTAGCATGTATGAATGAGTTGAACCAATTCCCTCATATTATGTCATTAGTAATAATGCCGTTGCAACTTCAAAAGGTCCTTTGTATGGGCACTCTAGCGTAATGGCTTTGGTAATTTTAACAGAGAAAAAAGGAGAGATTTTTGTAAAGAACTTTCTCTCCGTTCGTTTTCTCCGGGCCAATTTTGTCCGGGAGATAGCGTTTTACCCACTGTGCAATTACGCGATCAATGGAGTCGAGTAAATCAGTGTTTTAATACTTTTGGACATTTTACGGAATTCAAAGCTCGAGACAAATCGGACGGAATCTCACTATGCTCGCATTCTGCTGAATGTCAAATACCACGCACGATTTCCGCTGTACGTAGAACGACAAATTGATTTTAGTTAGATTTTATATAATCGTCATCACTCATCCCTGGTCCAATACTGAGTACAAGCTGAACGAAAAGGGTTTTGGCTATAGCCAAGAGTGGATTAGTAAACTTTACACACCTTTTAGAGAACATAATGGAGAACTCTCTTACATGCAGGTATCCTCATGATGTTTTCCTTGACCGTTAACTTTAACGTTACTTAAAATGCATAGGTATAACTCGAAAAGTTAGAGAATCGAACCCCCGACCCCTCGAATAGGTCGATGTTTTAACCACTAGGCTATCACCGCTTATTGACCAGTGATAGACAATCAATTTTTGAATCGCTCTGGATCTAGAAACTCGAGTTATTGTTGCAATCAACAAAGTTAAGGATTTGAGATGTGCCAACGCTATCTTTTAAAAACCTAAACCCACCCGGACGAAATCACAAGAAAAAGTAAGTTTTATTCGAAAACTTCCTCAGAACCATACGATTTAGGAAGATTAAGAGACAAGAGCCATACGAAACTCATTTCATCTCGTTAGGATTCTTACTGCAACGTCTTAATAGTAATTCTTTTGTCTTAATGCATCTTTAGTTTTTTGGTTCATTTTTGGTCGACTTTTGGCATTCATGTTCGGGATGCGTGGCATGTTTTTACTCCAAAACAGATTACGAAATTAAAAGACAATGTTCAACGAATTCTGCTTGATCTTTTTGTTTGTTCTTTAACGATTTTTATGATCTGGTGCAGTGGTGAACGCTGTAGTTAGATACTTGTCTGTGGCAATTTGGGGAATTTTATGAAAGAATGATGTTGGACCTGTCTCTCCTAAGAAGAGGTTCTAAAGCGGAGATAAAGAAGAGAAGGGGTCTCATTCGCTCCATGTCACGAGCTTTTTAAAAAGGACTCCAGATGGGTTTGAAACAGTTTGTGTACAAGTAAAGCCCTTTCATATTATACCCCACTTAGTATTTATTCTTACATTGAAAATTAAAAATAAGTACTAATTATTTGTTCATAAACTCATTTATATTTTTTTTTTGTGATGTAACTACAAATTCACGGTTTTCGGATTTTTATAGTAGGTACTAGGTATAATGACCTACCTACCTGCCGAATTTCATGATTCTAAGTCAACGGGAAGTACCTTATGGGTTTTCTTGACAGACACGACAGACTGACAGACAGACAGACAACAAAGTGATCCTTTGAGGGTTCCGTTTTTCCTTTTGAGGTAGGTTCAGACTACAGAACCATACAAAAAAGAAATTCTGACCTTGTACTTTCCTTCGTGCCTCAGACAGCACTGTAGGTCGTCAGCCCGGTTATCTTTACACGTGATTGTAATCATTTCCCCAAAGTGCAAAATATTTTAAGTATGAGCTACTTGCTTACACTTAACCGGTTTCGGACAGCGACTTCTATGTAGACTACGCATTAGCCTTGTCGCAGAGCTTCCACATTCCTGACTTTGTGAGTCGGGCTAATGGCCAGCATATGGCTATATGCCCACATTTCGAAAGCTCCTAAGTATACGTTTCAAACGAAATACGAACCAATATTTATGACCTGGTACAAAAAGCGTGCTATTCCATATGCTACATCAATCCTTTGCATCAGGATTATAAGAGTTTGGGAATAAATAAGGCGTTTACATATAGACTTACAACTTACTACAACATTTACTGCATAATTGGGTAGTCTATTAGTCATTAAGATTGACTACTGTGGCCGTTTTAGTCCAATAAATCCATTTTCGGGACTTTTTTAGCTAACAGAAAACATGAAGCCTAAATTAACCTCAATATTTATGACCTGGTAAAAAAGCGTGGTATTCCAAATGCTACATCAATTTTATTGCCTCGTGCCATAGCGTAAGTCCGACTTTCGCGTCAAATTGATGCCTTTTCATCGGAGTAAGAGTGAGGTAATAAATAAGCCGTTTACATACAGACTTGTGCACTAGGTAGGTACAATAGCTGTTCAGCCGTTTGAAAGTTATCAGCTCTTTTCTAGTTACTGTAACCTTCACTTGACGGAAGTGATATACATGTTTATTTTCACTCGTTAGCTAACAGAGCCACGGAAAAACACTAAGCCTGAAATAAACGCAATATGGGACCCCAATATTTATGACCTAGTGCAAAAAGCATGGTATTCCGAATGCTACATCAGCCTATCGTGCCGTCGCGTTGGTCCGGCTGGGTGGTGGTTTTTTGTCTCGGCCGCATTTCACGCATAGCTCCTAACCTTAGCCCTTTATGTCCATCTCGTTATGCCAGCATTGCTTTCTAAATTAGGCTTTTGTGTAGAAAGATGGGTAATTACTTTGCTGGCTCAACGGCAAGTATGGCCTTTATCACCAAAAGCTTATAATATCGTCGTTTGGGATCCAAAACCACGAATTTGAAATTTTTACAAAAAAAAAATACCTATATTTTATCATGTGGTCATTCAAATTCGCGATTGTGTTTATGAAACTAGCGAAAATATAAATTTATGTAAGAACAGCAACCCGCCCCGGCTTCGCACGGGTAGTTTATTACAATTTTCATAAGGATCTCTAATTTTTGAAAATAAAACATAGCCTATGTTAATCAAGAATAATGTAGCTTTCTACTGGTGAAAGAATTTTCTAAATCGGTTCAGTAGTTCCAGAGATTACCGCCTACAAACAAACTTACAAACTTTACCTTTTCATATAATAGTACAGATATACACAAGTATGTTTAGGATTCTACTACTACTTAAAAGGAAAACAGGAACCCTTAAATAGGATTTTAAAAACTAATTTCTAAAACTTGTAGAGATGTTGAATTATTTAGTTCAAGTTTTATAAAAAGTAAAAAGTTATAGTAAAGATTGATGTCGCAATTAATTTGCAATAAGAAATGTAATTAAATCCAGTATGTGGTGCGTATTACCGTAATTGTGTTAGCCTATTACCGAGACCCGGCGTCGCGCGGAACTGATCGGTAATGGTGGTACCATGAGTCATGCGATACGAGGTGACGGTTGGTGGATACGGCAATAGGGATGGTGCCTACCAATAAATCCAGTGGAGATTCTAAGGTGCATGACACGGATCTACCCGCGAAATTCAAATTTAATATGGTTTTTCGCAATTTGTAAACGAATACGACAAAGTAGGCTTATGGCATTTTAATTGCGCCAATGACAGAATCATCCCCAAAGGTTTATATAAAAATCTTCAATCAATCAATCAATCAATCATTTATTTGCTCTAAATGCAGGTTAACAAAGATATTACAACTATTCATTTTAGTATCACCACATTTGCCATGCGATGGCGTGCAAATATTTTATAGAGGCACTTATATTAAATGCAAGTACATACAATGCAGTGTTTTTCAAATAAATTAAACAATTTTATTTTCTTAACTGTACAAACAGTAATAACCAACTACCTACATTTATATCACACATTTGTTAATGTGCGTAGCAATGTTTAATACATAATTCAGTAAATTAACCTTAATTAATTAATTATATATAATATATACAATGATCATTTGCGTCCATGTAACTCATGGACTCATGTGTGTCTTACTCAAGTAACTCATGTCAAACTCATTATTTTGGCTAATTTCTTACAAGTAAAGATTTTTATGTAATCATGTGAGGGTCTTGACACCGAATGGGACAAAATCATATTCGGAGCCTAGACCCCCTGTATTTGCATTCTTTAGTTTTTTCAGCCGCTTCGCAAGCCGCACCAGCTCTGTTGTTGGTTCCATGTACATGGGAAGGGGCCAGCGTGTCTGAACAGGTTACTTCCCATACCAGCACCCGGCCCATCTGCCATGGAATCAAACTCATACCCTATTTTAGTTGTAGATAATTATGTTTCATTTATATGCCTCATCCATATAATTGAATTATCGTTGAACGTAGATCGCATAGGAAGCGGCCCAGCCGCAGTGAGTCGCGATTCGTCACATGCACATTATTTATTACATACAGCGCCGCGCCAAATGAAATATACCGATAATTTGCCCGTAAATTGCTTATATACCTAAGTATCTATATTATATTGAAGAAACGCTACTTTGATTATTATTTAGCAACTAGCTGACTACAGTCACAGTGGCTTACCTAAGTCTAAGCGAAGTCAAAGTGCGGTCTATATTCAACCTTAAAGATGTTGTCTCAGGTTTAGTTAGTTTATACAACAGAATCTCGTTCACTCTAAAAGAACTCAGCGTTGGTTGTATCGAATTTTTTTTTCTATCAGTCTTGAGAGAACGCCTGCAATTTAATTAACGACATTTCCAAAAAATATTATACTTATCATATCGTATCAATCTAGAATCACAGCAAGATTTAGAGATCCTTATCACTCCGATTTTTAGAGCACTGTATGTTAATGTGTTCCAATTTCGGCTAAACTGATTCGGTATGTGCCTCATGTCTCGGGGAGCATAGCTCGCGAATACCGAACGCCAAAACTGGTAACCTAAGTCCGAATTTAGGCTCAGAACACACATCGCGAATCGAATGCATTCAGATCTGCTTTAAGAGTATGCACAGATTTAGTCGCTATAGCATTTAACTTCGGGTATCTATTTGTGATCTGTCGATATGCTACTTAGCTAAGCAAAGTTGTGTTATTTTGTAAAAAATAGTATGATCTTTCATGTCATTTTATACTAAACTCGCCAGTCGCCGGATATAAAGCCGATTTACAACAAGCACGTACCTACACGTGAAACGCGCGTAGTGACGCGCGAAAATCCGTAGACATAAATGCACGTATTACGTCTACGCGAACGTTCACGCCACGCAAGCGGTATGCCATGTCTCATACAGTTCCATACATTACAACGCAATGGTACGCGCTACGTCTACGCTTACGCGACGCATACGCGGCCTGTGTAGTGTGTGGCTGGTGCTTTAATCAGTTAGTTAGTTATTAAGTTTTCATTTTACTAAGGGCCCTAGAACATACAATTGATCTGTATATAATACTTTTAGGCTGAGAATTATAGAGTGCACTTTTACTTTGCTTAGACTTAAGACACTGTTAAAACGAGCAGCGTTCTACCGCTGGCATAAATCTGTCTTGTTTTACAAAATCAAGGTGTGCTCTATAAATTTTAACCTTAGCAGCGGCGATCGACTACTCAACGATCAAATCGATTTGAAAATCGATTTGATCGTGTCCCTACAATAAAAGACAATTAACTGATATTGAATGAGTACCTATTTAAGAAATAATATGGCTCAGAATTAAGTTCTCATGTGAATGACTTTTCTTTGTCTTTATGAGAATAAAATATCTTTAAACCTAAACCTAAACGTAAAAGTTAATTCAGGATTTCGTGTGGTTCTACCCTTAGTCCGAATTTAAGTCCGAAAAACTTGTCGCAATTAAAACGAACTCCCAATGTATATTCAGAGCATATCGTGGAACAAACAGACAAAGAATGTAACAGGTTTGGCAGCTCCCGCCGTGAGAGTTAGCTCGCAATGAGTAAAGAAACTCATACAGAGTAAAGATACCTATTATTCTACAAATTATGCCTATTCAGCAGGGTTGACAGTTCTAGGATTCTAATTATATCCATATATATACTACAATATTATCAATGCGAAGTGTGTCTGTCTGTCTGCTGGTTTTTCACGGCTCAAGAGTTCCACAGATTTTTTGGTGCAGAGCTAGCTTAACATCCTCGGGACAGACATAGGCGGAAAATTTTTATCCCGGAAAATCAAAGAGTTCCCACGGGATTTTTAAGGCCCATTCGCTTAACCGATTTATATGAAGGGTACAAAGGTAGCTTGCGTCCCAGAGATTGACATAGGCAACTTTTTATTCCGGAAATCAATGAGTTCCCACGAAATTTTTAAAAATCTGAATCCACGCGGACGTAGACGCAGGCATCATCTGGTTATTAACATTTTTTTGTTCTTAACTCCAGATAGGCAACTATTGTATTTTAAAAATCTTACCTATCTACTTGGGCAGTTATTTAGTATAAGAAATATATTGTTAAATCTAAAATTATTATGTACTGCATGATACTCTGAAATCTGAAGTCTGAACATGTATGAAGATACCACTCTGTAGGATTTTTTTGCTTTACAATTTGAATTCGGTTCGCGTGCGACGCTACCAATAAATAAAATTAAATAAAAAAAATAATTAGTTCTTTTAAACTGTCCGTTATGTTACCGCAACACGACACAGTGTTGTGTTGTGGTGTTAAATTGCACTTTTCTTTTAATTTTATAGCCTATTGACATGTTAGCATAGAGATTTACATATCGGATAGAGCGGCTATTTATATGACCAATGCTTTCATACTTTTCGCATAGAATCAGGACAAGGAATGGCTTCTGTTGTAGAGAATACGTTACTTTTAACAGTAAGTTTCTCTTACTGTTAACACTTTATTACTAGGAACTATTACGATACTACGTACTAAGGAAACAGGTAAATAAGCTTAAAAGATAATACGTGCATGAGATATTTTTAATGCACTTGAAAAATGTACAATGTAAATGTATTATCGGCGGATTCCTGGCCATTATCTGAACTAAGCCGTTGCAAAAAATTGGCGACCGCGCACCGGAAAACGCAGAGTTGGAAAACCCCCTATATGTGGAAACTGGACAGATGACATCACACGAGTCGCAGAGAGCCGCTGGATTAAGGCAGTGCAAGGCCTATGTCCAGCAGTGGATGTCTGTCGCTTAATGATGATGAATTGAAAAATCCGATATATAAATGACCAAATTTTATTAGCTCGTGACGTTCGTTGCCTGTCCCATCTGTCACATTCAATGATAAAATATCCTAGTTACATGCAAAGACATTTTAACTTTTTGGTGTAAGGTCTCAGATTCAATTTATAGGCGGAGCATGCTGCGTGGCGGTTAATTACAAATGAATGATACTAATTAAATATTGCATCTTCCCTGGAGAGAGAATTTGTTTCTGTATTTTTTTCTTGAATTTTGAAAATGCTGTCCCCAGGACCCCTGGTTTCAAGTTATGCTCTTAGTTATTTACACTTTCAAGATAGCAAATATGGGACTGGAAGGCATTCTTTTAACTCGATAAATTCTGGCGCAATACCGATGGCCGCTGGGACAGACGTGTTCTGGAGTGGAGACTGCGTATTAACAAGCGCAGTGTGGGGCAACCTCCAACCCGCTGGACTGATGACCTTAAGAAGGTAGCGGAAAATGGGTGGATGAGGAAGGCAGAGGATCGTGCATGGTGGCGTGCTCTTGGGAAGGCCTATGAGCAGCAATAGACGCAAATAGGTTGATTGATGAAGTTGTCCATGCAGACATTAGTTGTGAGGGACTAGCATCCATCAACCAAAAATAGAAGCCAAAATGAAATCCAAAAGATCGGCGGTTCAAACCCCACCCGTTGCACTACTGTCGTACCTACTCCTAGCACAAGCTTTACGCTTAGTTGGAGAGGAAAAGGGTACTGTTAGTCATAATTAACATAGCTAATATTCTTGTAAAAAAAAAATGTAGACAAAACAAAACACAGGAACAACTCTGTTACAAAATAAATGTAACAAACAAGCTTAATAAGTTAATTCATAATTCACGTGACAAGCTCACTGAAACTTATGCTGAAGGGCTGATGAGTATGCTCTGACTGCATAGAAATGTCCAACTATGTAAAAAAAATTGAAATAAAAAGATTTTTACGATACATGATAACCTTTCTGAATACTCTGCCTAAGTACCTACCTACATTCATCTTTACAACATCACTACCTACTTCAAAAGATGAAATAATAAACATTCGTAAGGGCTGATTTTTCAATCGTCAAATAACTTATATCTAAGAAATAAATGAGGCTTTGACAGTTTTTGTATAGGAAATCTGTCAACACAGATTAATTCATGAGTTAAAGTCTATTCTAAAGTGCTAAATTGTCATCAAATAAAAGATTCTAGTTGCCAACCTTTACTTACATAATTTGTATTATTCTCTCAGAGGCGAAAAGTTTATTGCACATCTCTGAGAATAGTGAGAATATACGAAAATCCTGGAAATGCACTGTTGTGTGTTATTATAGATTTAATCGGAGGTTTCTATGAATTCAAGTCATACGCGTTTTCGGAATAGTTAACAAATTACTACACTTTGAATCGGATAACTTGAATGTATAACATGAATTCGGGACATTCGATCATTCGAGGCGCTGCCTTTAAAAATAATGTAAAAGGGTTTATGGTACTGATACAAACAGAAGTGTTAAATTTGAAAAAAAATACGATAATTCGGATAAGTTCTTTATTAGCTGTAAAATCTTATAATGATTTGGTAACTGGGATAAATACATTCAAATTAAAATATTTTATGTTTCCATTTTAAGTAACTAAATACGAAGTTTTACAATAATACAGTAATATTACAGTAAAATTACAGTAATATTACAGTAAAATTACAGTAAAATTACAGTAATATTACAGTAATATTATAGTAATGCAATCTAGTTTATCAGCGAGTATGATATTTCTTATTTGACAGTTAGGATCGACTTACTTTAAAAAAATCACCAAAATTCAAAAACCTAAAATTAATATTTACACATAATATCTTTACAAATGAAATAATTTCAAATCGGTGACCTATTACTTCTTATGACTCACCCAACTGTAACATGAAGTAAGACTACCCACATAATATAATTTACTTTACAAGCAGTTTCATCAATAGAAAAAAGCTGCACATAAACCCCGGATACTTTCAGTTTCACAACACTTGTTTCCTAACCATTAACACAAAGTGTAAGAGTTACGAGGGAACAAATAAAAACAGACATAATCCACCGCTAATCACTTTTCCGCGCGCTCACACCATCGCGTGCCAAGCCCACATAAGGGCCCGTACACACGCGAGTCTGATGTTTTACAGCGCTCAGTATAAAAAACGACACCGCCCCAATTGATATTTTGTACCACTGTATACAACGCTTTATAAATACTACGGACAGTGGTGATGAAACCTTTTTCGCGGGTCAAAATTTTCATAGATCTCTAGTACTTATACACGCTGAAATTTCAATGGTTGTCTTCCCGCGACAAAACGATTTGCCTTCAGTAGTGTTGCATACGTATGTATACTGGTCGTTTTACGACAAGTAGTACTATCGAAACAGAGTATTTTTTTAATCATAAAGTGCTGACAACAAGTAGGTACTTGTGCTATAAGACCCACCTACCTACCAAATTTCGTGATTCTAGGTCAACGGAAAGTACCCCACAGGGGTTTCTTGACAGACACGACTAACGGACAGACAGAGAGACAACAAAGTGATCCTATAAGGGTTCCGTTTTTCCTTTTGAGCTACGGAACCCCTAAAAAGGAATGTGTCTAAGAAATGTGCCTAATATTTGGGTTGTCTAAAGAATGAAGATGTTGCATACAATATTTAGATCTAACTTTAAGCGTTGGAATAATAATTGTAGACTTACGAGAGCCACTAAGTCATACTAGTGTTAGTAGTGACTCGACTCTTTAAATGAGGATTAAAAGAAAGTTTTCACCTCAATATTAAAAATTATTTTAAATAAGTTATGCCGAAGGTTGGATACCCGTGGTGTACAAGGATTAATTCATGCCGAATATAAATTATGATAGTTTTAATTATTATGTAGACACTCGGAATTTCGCCATACCTACTCGTACGCTCGCTTACGTTTCGTTGAAATCATTTAATTTTGCAGTAATATAAATATTTGTGCAAATTATAAATCATTCGAGAGGTGTTATTGTATTTACACTGATATTAAAGCTAATGGGCATTATTAATGTAGACTAAATGATGTCCGCGACATCGTCCGCGTTGATTTTGTATGTACCTATGTGATATTTAATTGCTTAAAAGCGTACATGACTACGAAAAACTAGAGTTGCGTGCCCGAGATTGAACCCCGGACCTCCGAATTAGGAGGCCGATGTGTTAACCACTAGACTATCATCGCTTATCAAAAAAAATATGTCATCATCATGATTAACCCATTGCCGGCCCACTACTGAGAACAGGTCTCCTCTCAGAATGGAAAGGTTCAAGGCATAGTGCGCTACGCTGTCTAAGGTTGAAATCTATAGAGCGCACTTCGACTTTGCTCAGACTTAAGTTTCAGTTAAAACGAGACAGATTTATGCCAGCGGTATAACGCTGTCTCGTTTTAACAGTGTCTTAAGTCTGAGGATTGCGGATTGGCTGACTTCACACACCTTTGAGAACATTATGGAGAACTCTCAGGCATTCAGATTTCCTCACGTTGTCTTCCTTCACCGTTAAAACAAGTGATATTTAAGCCTAAAACGAATTTACATACTTACTTCCGAAAAGTTAGATTGAACCCTGGACCTCTCGAATAGGGACCGAACCACATCACCGCTTAGCAAAAAAAAATTACTTAGTTTTTAATGTTGCTCATCAATCAGTATAGACTATTGGATACAGTGTTAGGTAACATAATTTATATGATATGAGTTTAAGGGCGTATATAAAGTTTTATGTAACTCATTGTACTTTTATTGGGGCTTATGTTGCCGTGGTGTCAAATGCTCGTACAATAGCTGTTACTCGGTGGGTGTGGACGAGGATGTTTAGTCGCTGGAAGAGTTTACCTATATATATTACTATGGCGTTATGTTTTGGTATAAATAATATAATAAGTAGATTAAAAATAAGTAAATAAATAAAATTTTAATTAGAAGAACAAGGACGCCCGCACATTAAAGCGCTTAAAATCCGTAATTTTGATTATTTAAGAATTGTATGTAGGTACTTACTCGCACTATTAAGACGAATTTGATGACATATTATATTTTATTAAAATCAGGTGAGCCGTAGTAATTACTTAGGTACGAGTGTGAGGAACGTACATGCATGCGTACATGTCAAACACATAAGCCTTTGGGATTGGGCACAGTCGGGTAAGAACATGTCGGAAATCAAGACTTCAAGAAACTTCACAATGGCGACATTATGCTCGGGCATTATCAAGGACAGGTTGACGAGTAGTTGAACTTAACAGTGCAAGACAATGGCGTGTGGAACAAAATAACTGCCCAGCTGTGGGCATCGGTCGGTCATGACGACGGTGTTTATGTTATAGAGAAACCCTATTTAAATCGAATCTCGTGAAATCTCCAGTAGCTTAAGCTCAAGTTAGCCCGTCAGAGGTATCAGGTGTATCTAGAAGCTGTAGATCTTTGTAGAGGAATTCTTTTAATGTCAAGCACAAACCTCTCTGCGGGGGACAGGCAATAATTGGTCAAATCACTTAGCCGGGCCAGTTCTATTTGCTATTCCGATTCAATATACTGGACGTGTGTGGCACCGGTATTATAGCGTTAGATAATACCTACTCTAAGAACTAGTGGACTATTTTTTTAATTCAGATTGCCAACAGTTTATAATTTTTAACATGGCTTTAATCTGATCTATTCGGTCTTGGGTGGTTAGGGTTATTAATTTTATTTTTTTACTAGCTGATGCCCGCGACTTCGTTCGCGTGGATGAAAGTTTTTTAAAAATCCCGTGGGAACTCTTTGATTTTCCGGAATAGGCTACTGCCTATGTGCTAATCCAGGGTATAATCTATCTCCATTCTAAATTTCAACCAAATCCGTCCAGTAGTTTTTGCGTGAAGGAGTAACAAACATACACACACACACACATACAAACTTTCGCCTTTATAATATTAGTGTGATCTAATATTTAATGTTTTACAAGTCTGCTTTTGACACAACAATAAAAACCACTAAGGTTAACTGGTATTTGGTACGTTGTGGTACGGGGAAGCGTGGAAACCAGTGGTTAAAACAGGGGTTTAAGAAAAGTGCCACACCTCGTTAGCCTGCTTCCATAGTTTGCCTCGTTATCTTCATCATCACTTACCACAGGTGAGATCACAGATAAGGGCTAATTTGTATCTGAATAAATAAAACACTGCAATATACACCCACACCAGTACTAATACACACACCTATATAATATCATGGCGTCATCATCACACTTTTGAGAACATTTTGGAGAACTTTCAGGTATGCAGGTTTATTCACGATGTTTCCTTTCAAAAGTTACAGACCCATAAAGATCAATCCAATCCAACTACTACCCACTAAAATCCAATCTAACTACTAACTACTAAAGAAAAAATACCAATCATTTTTATACCAGAAATGCTTTTCCAAACGTCCGAAATACTTTTTTAGGATCCAGGATTAATCAATTCTATAATTTGACTAAAATACTTTAAAAAAAATAAGTAGTCTTTTATCTACCAGCTCTTAAACAATACGGATTCAGATAACTAGAGAGAGTTGATATTTTTCTAATAGTAGATATTCCCATCGCTGATTATTCAAATGAGTTGTTATGAGTGCATAATTAATTAATTAATTAAATACATATAGCAGATTTATGATTATCTGCTAATGTCTCAAAGACCAAACATCACGGACCGGGGTAGAAGAGGTTACGATACAGACACATTATAGGTAGGTATGGTTTGAAAAATTGCATTAAATATTTGCCTACCAAATTTCATGATTCTAGGTCAATTGTACCCTATAGGTTTTCTTCACAGACAGACAGACTGACATTCAGCCTAACAAAGTGATCCTATAAGAGTTCCTATTCCTTTTGAGGTACGGAACCCTAAAAATATATAAGTAGCTAGCAGGCACGTTAATTGATATAGTTATCACCGCTTATGAACATTTTGCAGTACCAGAGATGTCACCAATGCAGTACCAACTTTTAAATAGTAATTTGTTAATTTGGTAATCTTACACCCGTATTCACAAACGTTACTATGAGGTCTCACAGTGCGCTCGAACGCATAGTGTAGGTTCCACCAATCAGATCATTGTAAATTGACGTGATACAGTAATCTGATTGGTGGAATCTACACTGTGCCGTTAAAGGAACACACAAAAGTTCCACAATTGGTTCCACAATTTACAAGTATGAGGCAGACATGATTACCATTATGACAGACCCACGTACCTATAACAAAAGTAGAAGATTACCAGGCATTCAAATGGTGTCCTATGAAGGAACGATCACAAATTAGGGAATGGAATGTAGTATAAGTGTATCTAAGCAACGTTCGACATTTGATACGTTTATAAAGTTAATAGAATACTCAAAGAGAGCTATACAACATTTTTTTCGGTGCTATAAGTCTAAGGAATATTATAAGCCCACTAGGTGGACAGAGAGTATCAAACGAGTCGCAGGGAGCCGCTGGATTCAGGCGGCTTCAGAACGTGGCATGTGGAAATCCCTACAAATGACATGTGCGTTGACGTCTATCGGTTGATAATGATAATGATGAAGGAGGAAGGAGGAGGAATAAATAGTCGACTGGCAAGTCAATACCGTACTTTTCACCGAAATTTTTTACTGCTTTTGTCTAAAAAAAGTTCAATGGATTTAAAATGAACTAGTTTACCAACTAATTATAGTTTACTCGTATATTTATGTTAAACAATGTTTATAGTACACTGTCATGAGATGTTTAAAATGGGGCACCGATCGCGGGTTACAAGCCCATCAATTTTCTACAAATTTCAAACTATTTCCATACATATTGGACTATTCATTCCGTTTCTACAATATCGTGACTTTATAAGGCGTTGGGCAAATTAGTTGGACGTCAAAAACTCTAATTGGTTTGTGATGTATGAGTCGGTGGTCTGTGTAAATAGCTATTCAGATTGGACATGCGCTAAAATGGAGGGCTCAATTTGTATATTGAGATAGAGGGCCTTAGTTTACTTACTGTGATTTAAAGCTATTAGTTTGTATGGACATACTATAATTATCTTTTCTTTATAGTCATATTCCTCATTACTGAGGGTAGTGACTCCTTTCCTTTAATCAAATAATGGCAGGAGTTCTCTTGGGATAATAATGTGGTAGATTCCGAAATTGTTCCGTAATCCTTTATCTATAATATGTTTTTTTTTATTCGAACCGCCCACAGAATTACCTAATTATATTAAAAGAGTTGTCCTGACTGACTGACTATACTAGCGGCACGCTATGATGGCCGGTTTGACACATTACAATAGTGATGTGGAATGTCAATTTATTCTCGAACAAAAAACAATTAAGTTTTGTTTTTGTACCTGATTAAATAGGTTTAATAAAACAAAAATGTATATGTTTATTTAATTTATTTGAACGAACTGAATATTTGAACGAAAATGAATATACATACTTTATATGCACACAAGAAATATATGAATACAAAAGATACCAAAAAAGGTGCCACAAAAGGCCATAATTAATCAGATTCGTCCATACTACTATTTTCACTGTCGTCACTGCTATACTTAAAATATGTATATGTCTTCAAAATCTTCGTTAAAGAACCCCACCGAAGAATAATCCAGCTTCCTTCAGTGAATGCACCAACTTTTTTCTTGTTGGATACTCCTTCTGTAAATAGTAGCCGTAAACATGTCTTCGGATAGCATCGGCATCAAAGCTATCGATGCCTACGACTGGTTTTGCTCGTTTTCTCTTTTTTGGTGTGTGAAGTTTATTTTCTTCTGTGCCAGTCTCGCCATATTTTTTTTTAGTTATCCGTCTAACAGTTCGTTGTCCAATATTAAGCGCATCAGCTACGCGTTCAACCACTGACGTTATAGGTAAAATTGGCCCTCCATTTTGAGCTTCACGATCGAAATAGTTACGAAGGCGTATTACGAACTCACGTGTCTGACTATTTAGAACAGTTCTCTGCGTACGTTCGGTCATATCGACGAAATCCACAACAAAGGGCTTGAACAGAGTCCAAATTAACGAGCAAGGGTCAACAGTAATGCAGTATCAATATTTGAAATCCAAAGCCAGGTCAAAACTATATCACAATCGCATTGCACTGACAGTTTATACTTTTCGAAGCAACGTCAATTCGAAACTGCTTTGTTTTGCATTGAGCATTGACGCGAGTTTGCCGGAGGTAGTAGTTGTGCTAGCCAGCGATCCTATGTGACGATCGTATTAGATTCCATTTTTAAAAATTTATTGATATTTTTTTGCGATTTCAGAGGTTTGTCCACATAGTGAAAATTGTTCATATTCACAAGTACATTCACCCCTTAAATGGTGCAAACTGATTTTTCTACACTTGTATACATTTAAGAAATCAATTTAATAAATAAATTTTGAGTCCTAAACCTAAAACTACATTCGATAAAATTTATGAATCTCTGCACATCACTATCGTCAATAAAGTAATACAATTATTTCCTTCAAAGTCGTTATCAATTAATACGGAACTTCATGAGCGGACAAACGTCAAACCGGCCATCATAGCGTGCCGCTAGTTTAGTAGATCTATTAACGTACAGCCTAAACCACTAGATTTCACTAAGAAAGGATTTATGGAAACTCTACCCCTAAGGTGGTTAAACAGGGAATAAAAATTTGTATGAAAGCCCGTAATGTTTCATGTTATTTATGAAAATTGGCATTAGTTTACCAATACTGGTTGTTAACAACCTAGGGTTTAAATCTATAGAGCGCACTTTGAGTTTGCTTAGACTTAAGTTTCTGTTAAAACGAGACAGATTTATGCCACTGGTATAACGATGTCTCGTTTTAACAGACAGCCGAAGTGTGCTGTATACATATCACCCTATGTGTAGGTACACTAGAATATTCTTGTGTTCTAGATAAATTCCCGCTCGGCATTGCCCTAGCCCGTGACCCTGCCATTCATTGTAAGAGGCGCGGCTCGCGGACGTCGCGGCGTTAATCGTGCCATACCCTGAGCATTAACGGCTTTTAATGAGCGGTTAAGATGCTCTACAGCCTTCCGATTGTTTTATACCAGCAATTAAACCGCGCTCACTTTAGAGTTGCGAGTTATTTTGTTTAAAATACACGATTTTTGCCCGGTGCATCTACATGTATGTGTATGTGAAGTAGGTTTTTGATGAACACTAAAAAAATATTAGAACTGAAGTATAGTATCATACTGCACTACTGGTTTCATCCATGCCGCGTCTATTTTGCTGTTCGGATTTCCACCCGTATCACGTCTACGGACGGATCACGGTTACAGTGCGTTCTTTTCACTTCTATACAATTGTGCAAGAGAGAACACCCTTTGCTTGTTCGACTTCATGGACAATAGGCCACTGCCATTCATTGTAACAGACGCGGCTCGTGGACGTCGCGACGTTAATCGTGCCATACCCTGAGCATTAACGGCTCTTAATGAGCGCTTAAGATGCTATACAGCCTTCCGATTGTTTTATAATAGCAATTAAACCGCGATCAGTTGAGAGTTGCGAGTTGCGAGTTATTCTGTTGAAAAAACACGATTTTTGCCAATTAAGTTAGGTATAAATCCGAGCTAGGTGTATGTATGTAGTATATGTAGATTTAGGTTTTTACACTGAATTTGATGAAACACTAATAAAATATAAGAACTGTATCTAAACTGATAATCACTAAGTTAGCGAATGACCCTGCATGTGCAGGACCCATGACTTTACGTGCTCAGTGCTCTTCAAAGCGACGGTAGGGCCTCGATAGCTCAACGGTTGAGGAGCGGATTGACTTCCGAAAGGTCGGCGGTTCAAATCCCACCCGTTGCACCATTGTCGTACCCACTCCTGGCACTAGCTTTTCACTTAATTGGAGGGGAAAGGGTAAGTCATGATTAGCATGGCTAATTTATAAAAAAAAGGTACTCTTCTCCTCTGGTTTGCCGTGACAGAAAAATCCATTATTAAATCTGCTGTGGGTACTTTCTTCCTCCGTACATCGGCAAGCAGAGGTCGGGTAGGTAGTAAGGTTTCCTCCAGTTAGCCATTAATCGCGCGGGCCCCATTGGCCGCCATTAACGACTCGTAATGAGCGCTTAAGACGCCCGGGAACCTTACAATTGTTTTATAGTCGCAATTTAACTTGCCTGATCTATGGGTGTCGTTTATCTGCTGTAAATACTGCCATTTTTAAAGTATTACAAAGTTTTATGAATCTTCTTCTTCTAGTGCCATCTTGATAAGAGATGGGAACCATTTAAATAAGTATTTAATTTAAGGACAAGTGTAAATTAAAAATTTTAACACCCCCGACAAGTGTAGACAACTAGAAAAGAGCTGATAACTTTCAAAGGGCTGCACCGATTTTCTTGGATTATAGCTAAGAACATTCTCGATCAAGCCACCTTTCAAACAAAAAAAAACTAAATTGAAATCGGTTCATTAGTTTAGGAGCTACGATGCCACAGACAGATACATAGATACACACGTCAAACTTATAACACCCGTCTTTTTGGGTCGGGGGTTAAAAAGGTGACTGAATGATCTAACAACGCACAGCCGAAACTACTGGACGGATCGGGCAGGGCGTGCAGGTCGCTATTATGACTCACGCAAACATCCGCTAAGAAAGGAGTTTTGCAAATTCAACCCCTAAGGGGTAGTTTTATGTAGTCCACGCGGACTAAATCGTGGGCTTAAACTATTCAATGCGAAATGCAAAATTCAGCGACAATTACTAATAATATCTATTATGTGAAAGTTTGGATGTTTGTTACTCCTTCACGCATTTAGCTGGGAAAAGAGTTACTTATGTACCCTGTAAAAAGTAGCCTATGTACATAGGTTACTTTTATCCCGGAAAATTAAACAGGGATTCCCGCGGGATTTTCAAAAACTCTATATTATAAAAGACGACGAAGCCGCAATCATCATCTAGTAATGGGTAACCAGATTTGGCTCTGTAGACAACTTTTATCCTGAATTAGCACATAGCCAACTTTTCATCTCTGTTTAAGAGCTCCCGCGATTACGAGTACCTATATCCACGCGGAAAAAGTCGCGGGCATCATCAAGGTACCTAGCCTACCTAGTAACCAAATATTTAAAGAAACTTCAGAAGTGGGATGGACTATTTCGGTTAAGAGGGCTCTCTCCGTCACTCGTTTCCACTCGTTTCATACAATCGTAGTTCCAATTTCATTTGAATATTAAGCAACCTAAGTTCATGAAATTTTGCAGTCATATTCTACAAACTAATATCTATGTCTGTGGTTTTCCAGATTTCTGTTAAATTATTCGGTTTTAAAGTTACGCGGTCTTAAAATTTTCATACAAATCTTGGAGCCCCTGTAATTTTAAAACTACATATTTTTAGAAAAATCTAAAACACCACAGACACAGATATTAGTTTCTAGAATATGTCTGCAAAATTTCATGTACTTTGCTTGCTTAATATTCAAATGAAATTGGAACTACGATTGTATGAAACGAGTGGAAACGAGTGACGGAGAGAGCCCTGTTAAGCCTACCTTATTTAAATCGCGTGACACAACAAGAAGTCAATGACCGTTATTGAAAATGTAAACAAATTATTAAAGAAATAAGCCTCTCTCGTTAAGAAAGATCAACTGATTAAAGAATAAAAAATCAAAAATCGCCACTTTAGCCGCGGGAGACAAGACTAGTTTTTTTATTATAAAACATAATTGGCCGAACCCCGACCGGTTGGCCGATTCGTCGCGCGATCCGTCGGGTTATTAGTCGCCCATTAAATTATGTAGCAAAGGCATTAAATTTGTTCGAGAGCAAAATAAAATTGGTTCTCTGACACTTATATTATACCTCTTAGGCCTAGCGCAAACGTCAGACTATTTTTGCTCCGATAAAACGAACGAAGGACGTCTGACCTTATTGCAACTACGCATATCAATCGATTGCGATTATATTAATTAACGTTGACCCAAGTCGGTAACTGGTTGGGTGGCCGACTTTGAATGTATGAATTTAGCCTTTTTGTCCCCTACATGCATCGGAGATAACGTTAATCTGTCGATGCCAGTTATTAACATTAACGTCTAAAAATAACTGTAAAAGCTAAGAGTCGAATTCTCGTTCGAAATCGAGTCGTAATCGAGTTGTATGCAGAAAGTTTTGGGAATCTACTGCATTATCGCAACAGAACTCCCAAATACCGAATTCTTCAGAATCGGTTAAACTACTAATCTGACTTTCGTAAGCGGTTTTATAAGTCTAAATCGAAGAATAAATAAATACAAAATACAAACTGTTTGACCGTGAAAAGCTAGCAGACATTTTGGATAAATGAATGAATAAAAAAAAAGATTCCGACGAATTGGGAACCTCCTCCTTTTTTCGAAGTCTTTTAAAAACAAAAAAAAAATCTGTACTAAAAACAAAATTAGTACTTACAGAAAACGTATACAAAGCACAACGAACATATTGGCGGGTACAATTTGGCGGCCTTATCGGTACCTAGCGATCTCTTCCAGTTCTTTTTATTCATTTCGCATTTATAATATTAGTATGAATGGTAAGATAATCAAATCTACAAGCTTTAGATTTGAGTGCGCCTACTAAATCGTCAAGGCAGTTAAGGTTTAGTAATAATGATTGATGCAGCTTTTCCGGAATCGACCTGCAGGGCAAATCGGTCACCGACGAAAATCGGCCGTTATCTCACATATAAATCTGCGACCGTAAAAAATCGGTCGTCCGCTTTATCTCTTATGATCTTCAGAAGGCCGTAAAGCGATTCTTCAAGGTTGGTGATTTGTTGGTGTTAAGTCATAAACTAAAATTATGCTTTTATATTGTTGCTACGCACTTTAACTTCTAAGTACCTAATATAATTTTTTCCAGTATTTTATACCTAAGCAATTAGTGTAATTATTATCTATTAGAGTTCAAAAATACCTACATCCATTGAGCTTTGACTCCTTTTTCTTTAGTTTATAAGGAATAGTTCTCGGAAATCGATTTTCGAAAAAGCTATAATTCAATATTAAATCTAAAATCATTAATCCAATATTTTAAAAGAGCAACCGCTGAGTTTCTTGCTGCTGTTCTTTCCTATCGAGAAGACATTCCGAAATTCGTACCAGTGTCAGTGGTAGATTCCTTGACGATTCAAAAGCAATTGTAAAAGTTTATTTGATTCAAATTCAAAATATTTTTTATTCAATTAGACTTTTACAAGTACTTTTGAATCCTCAAGAGCACTACCATACCACTTACCACTACCATTGTAGTGATACCAACAAACAAACACAATTTCACAATGACATGATTAGTGACTCGATCACTATACAAAAATGAAACCGTTACAAATCTCTTTACATATTCATAAAACATTCTTCTTCTTCTTCTTCTCTCTGGGCTGGTTTCCGCACTTAAACGTTTCCGTCTGTTGTGCGTGTGTTGCCCCTCCCCGCCGAAGTCTTCACTCCAGCCATCCAAGCTCGCTCCAGAAGCCAAGTAGACCGCCCAGGTTGCCGAGGACTTCATGGAGTGAGGTTGGGGAACCCAAATGGCGTTCTCGTTGTTCTGCCACGACCATGCACTCCAGGAGCACGTGCGTCGGCGTTTCATCGACCTCCATGCAGGCCCTGCACAGAGGACTGTCGGTAACACCTATAACGAAAAGGTGTTTGTTTAATGGGCTGTGCCCTGTTATGAGTCCCACCACCTTCCTAAGTTTACCTTTGTCCAGGCGGAGTAGTTTGTTAGTTTGTCGTTGATCTATATTAGGGAAAGCCTCTTTGGCTTGCCTGCAGTCAGTTGCGCTTGCCCATAATCGGGAATGCTCTTTAAGTGTTAGTTCATGCAACCAGGTTTTATACTCACTGAAGGGTATGGGTACCATAGGCTGTGGTCCTGTCACCTTCAGCGTCGTAGCCTTGCGTGCTAATGCGTCCGCTGCCTCGTTTCCCTGGTCCCCATCATGTCCTTTGACCCACCGTAAGGTGATGTCATTCGACATGGCGAGTGTTTCCAGAGCCTTATGGCAGTCTTGTATGAGTTCGGAGGTTGTCGAGAATTTAGCCAAAGCTTTGAGAACAGCTTGGCTATCTGAGTTAATGTTAATCTTAAAGTTTTTTACCTGTCGATTTGCCATTGCTATGGCTGCGGTTGTGATGCCTACACACTCTGCTTGGAAGACAGAGTTGTCCTTACCGAGTGCGTGACTTATTTTCATGTTTAGTTCTTGGCAGTAGGCTCCTGCTCCTGTGCCAGTTTTTGTTTTGGATCCATCGGTGTACACTTCTATTGCATCTCGTGTTGACTTCGGATCTATGTTTATCTCTGAATATATTTTGTATGGTTTGTCCAATATGTGTTGTTTCCTGGTTCTGTCGCATTTCCACTCCAGGCGTGGTTCTTTGGTTATGCTTTGCACTAGAATTTTAGTGTGCCTTGTGTTCTGTTCTTTCCATAGACCTGAGGTTTTCAGTCTCAAGGCTGCGAGCGTTGCTTCTTCTTTGATTTGTAAGTGTAGGGGCGGGATCCCCAGTATGATTTCAAGTGCTGTTGTTGGTGTGGTACTCATGCAGCCTGTAATGGCGAGGCATGCTTGTCGTTGAAATTTCTGTAGTTCTTGCTGGGCGGTCGTAAGAAGAGTTCTCGGCCACCATATCAAAGCGGCGTATGTTAATGATCTTCTTACTACCGCTAGGTATAACCACTTTATTATCTTTGGTTTAAGCCCCCATTTTTTCCCCAGCATGCGTTTACATTGGTTTAGTATCGTAAGCGATTTATTAATTTTATCTTCTGTATGCCTTTTCCAGCTGAGCTTGCTGTCCAGAGTCACACCAAGGTACTTGACCTCAGTGGACAGTTTGAGGCT
Organism: Maniola jurtina; assembly: GCF_905333055.1. Classification (NCBI taxonomy): domain Eukaryota; kingdom Metazoa; phylum Arthropoda; class Insecta; order Lepidoptera; family Nymphalidae; genus Maniola; species Maniola jurtina. Next base: position 4,475,907 of record NC_060051.1, read on the forward strand.
TGTGTTGAACAGAGTCGGTGGTTTGTTTAGCTCTATTTTCCTTTTGTTAGTAAACAGAATCATCTCTGTTTTCTTTGGATTTACGGTAAGTTCATTTTCATTGCACCATCTTTCGATTGAGCGCAATGCCCGTTGCATGACTTCATATAATGTGTTCTCTAGTTTGCCACTGATTAAGATGGTGAGATCATCAGCATAACCAATGGTGTAAAATCCGCTTGTGTTTAGTTTGTTTATCAAGTCGTCAACTACAAGGTTCCACAAGATTGGTGATAGGACACCTCCTTGAGGGCAGCCTCTCGCTACTATGCCTTTTGTGACTCCGTTGATATCTAGTTGTATGATTCTTAGTTCTAATAAAGCTCTTATCCAGCTGCGTATAGTTCTTGGCGCCCCGTATCGTCCCAAGGCCCTGTCTATGCTGTCAAAGGTTGTCTTGTCGAAAGCTCCTTCGATATCGATGAAGACACCCAGTGTTGATAGTTTGTTTTCTAGGTCATGTTCAATTTTGCCAACAACAGAATGCAGAGCGGTTTCCGTTGATTTGCCAGTGCTGTAAGCATGTTGGTGTGAGTGTAGGGGTACATGTCTTAAGGTTCCATCCCTGAGATACCGATCAACTAGTCTCTCGAGTGTTTTCAGTAAAAATGATGTAAGGCTGATAGGCCTGAAGGACTTTGGTAGAGTGTAGTCACTCTTTCCAGGTTTTGGTAGAAAGACCACCTTTACTTCTCTCCAGGCTGTTGGGATATATTTATATGCTATACAGGCCTTATATATTATTTCCAGCCATGGTGTCAGTTGAAGTTTTCCCCATTGTAAAAGTGCAGGGAAAATGTTGTCGGTCCCCCCTGATTTAAAAGGGTGAAAGGTGTCGATAGCCCAGCTGATTCTATCTCGTGTGACTGTGTTGTTAGCAAGATCCCAATCCTCATCTGTGGGATGGTTTCCTAGGTTGTGTTCCCAGTCTGCTGAGTCTACTATTCTACAGCCAGGGAAATGCGTTTCAATGAGCGTTTCGCTTATTTCTTTGTCATCCTTAGTGTACGATCCGTCAGCTTTCCTCAGCGAGCCGAGTGTGCGGGTGTTGTCGTCTGCTAGAATCTTACGTATGCGGGCTGCGGTATCGTTCGACTCTATGCTTGTACAAAACTTTTGCCACGAGGTTTTGTCTTTTTCTCTGACGCGTTTGTTGTATTTGTATTGGGCTTCCTTGTAGTTGTCCCAATCTTGTTCTTGTCTGGTGTTTTTTGCTCTGTTGAAAAGTTGTCTGAGGTTTTTCCTCATTCTTTCCAGATCTGGGCCCCACCAGCTGTTTTTTGACAGTCGATTTGTGTTGATTATGTTCAGAGGACAAGCTTGTTCATAACTTGTCTTGATGCACTCCGTTAGTTTGTTTACGTTTTGTTCGATGTTGTCGATATCATCGATGTCGTTAGGTTTGTTTGTACCTATCTGATGCGTTAGCAAGGTTTTGTATTTTAGTCTGTTGGTTTTCCTTGGATTTCTCCTTGGTGCGTGTTGGGTTATCATCAGATCTAGCTCATAGCATATCCGCCTGTGGTCGGAGAGCGAAGGCTCGTCGCTGACATGCCAGTTCTTTACTTGGTCTGCAGCTCTGGTTGACGCTAAGGTTAGATCGATTATGGTTTGGTACCTACTCGACACGAAAGTCGGTTCAGTGCCCTTGTTAGTAATTGTTAGGTTGGTTGTTAGTAGAAAGTCCATGAGATTCTCACCTCTTTTGTTGTTGGCTGTGCATCCCCACAGGTTGTGATGTGCGTTGCTATCGACAGAGATAATTAGATCTATGTCGTTGTCCTCACAATGTGTTGTGAGGTCCACCAGTTCTTTTGTTGGTATTCGGTCTTCTATGGGCATGTAGAGTGAGACTAGGACCACTGGTCTTGGTGGTAGTCCCACGCCCTGTTGTATTCCATTTTTTATTATGACTGCTGTCAGATCTCTGGAACAGTATTGTGTTAGTAGTGACGCTGTAATGCAGCGCGGAATGTAAATGCATGTTCTTGGTGCTTCGTCATTGCAATGTGAAAAGATCTTACCATTGCAGCCTCCGAAACCGCATATGGTTTTACCCCTGACCCACGGCTCCTGGATCAGTGCGATGGTCTCGGGTTCAACCTCCAGCTGCCTTCGTAGCGTAGCCGTGGCAAGATGTTTGTGCTGGAGGTTGGTCTGGGTTATCTTTATTTTGTCGCCCTCTGCGCCGGTGATTTTTCGGCGGGGGCTGTTGCGTCTGGAGCGTTGTGTGTCGCCTTTTTCTCCCGTGGTTTGGTGTTGGTCCGGGAGTCCGCCAGCACTTCCTCGATATTGTCGAGGACAGCGCTCACGGAGGGCTCAGGTGTCACTGGGAGCTGGCCGGTTGGTCCATCCACATCCATGGCCCGATCCGCATCAGGCTCCTCTCGAGTTTCAGGCGCTGAGTCATGCCCGGGTGGTACATCACTTAGTCCTTCACTCGTGAAGAACCTGATGTAGATGGAGCCCGTGGAATAGGCGACCTTCCTGCCGCGCGCCAGAATCGTTGGCAGCTCCTCACTGGGGATTCCTAATATTAGGAACACACCAGGAGGGCTGCTAGTTGATTTTCGGTAGCTGAACAGGGTCCACCGCGACACTCCATACCAAGGATTTTGGTGAGACAGGACCTGGTGTAGCTGGCCTATCTCCCCGTCGTAGTCAGGGACATAAAGTCCCGACCTAACCCTGACTGGGATCTCGGTCTGTTTTATCACAGTGAGCCCTGTTCCGCTCCTGGGTGATGTTAGTTTTGGCACCACGTTTATGAGCCAGTTGCAGGCTTGGTCATCGTGGCACCACATTTTTAATACACCCTCGCTGAGGAAGGCCTTACCCTCAAACGCCGGGGCGTATCGGGTTTGGCCTGGTGCCAGAGGCTCGATACAGGCCGCGAAAATCGCCTTCTGTATCTGGGCCTGGATGGCATTCGCCTCATCTTGGGTAAGGTCGACTCTGGGAGTGGTGGTTACAGCGACGCTCAGATGCGATTGGGCTGCTGTGGCATAGGAGCCCTTCGCATCTCGGGTGTGTCTGTCGTCAGTCCGTGCGCGTTTGTGTTCCCCCCTGGGTGAAAACGTGTCGTCAAGTCTGTCTCTTTTCTTGTTCGTCTGACTCGATGACGTCCCGGGGTCCTGTCTGTCTTTTGTCTGTCCCCTGTTCCGCTTCCTAAAGCGCGGGCGTGCCCTCGCTTTAGGTGGGTTCAAGGTCTTTGGTGCGTCTGTTTTATCTGTAGGTTTGTTGGATGTTGTTTTTGTTGTTGTTGTAGTTGGGGGTCGAGCGATGTTGGAACCGCCAGGGCCCGTTGCGCCCCGCGCCTGGATTGGGTTCCCGTCGGGGTCAGTGTGACCACCATCGTTCCCCCTGTCCTCGACTGCGGTTTGCCCAGCCCCGACAGTGGTGGTGCTCGACTCCCCCGAGGCATTAGGGTTGCGATCGGGGGCCGATACCTGCCCGCTCGCCTGTTCGCCTGCGGAACAGCCAGGGGTTGCGCCAGTGTTCGCAAAAGGCCGGCCGCCACTTAGTGGGGGTCGTCCCTCGCTTCCACCTTTGCTTCCTCCGGCCAAGTTGCTGGCGTCCGCGCTTGGGCAGTCGGGTTCCTTTCGCTTCCCGCCTCCGTTTTCCCTACCGTCCGTCGGTCGGGTTTTCAATTTGTCCGTCTGTTCGTCTGCCTGTGTGTCCGTTTGTTTCCGTGTCCGTCTGTCTGTCCTGTTCCCCTTGTTTTTCCGTTTTTGCTTGGGGGCCACAAGCGTCCATGTGCTTGCGCTGGCAGGCACAGGGATCGCTGCGGCTAGGGAGGACATGTCCATGTTACTAGCTGAGGTCGTTGTTTCCGTCATTGTCGAACCGATGGTTTGCGGGTCTTTGCCCCCTCCTGATACGGTGGGGCAGCCTGGGCCCTGGGCGCCGTCGGTAGACGTCGCCTGGGTGCCAGGGTGGGATTTGGGCACTGAGCCGCTACCCACCAGGAGACCGAAATTAGTTTTAAGATCCGCCATTTGTTTCTAATATTTGTGTGTTATCTGAGTAGTGTTTGTGTGTGTCTCTGTGTGTAAGTGAGTGTGGAGTGTGCGGGAGTTTAGGATTTATTGAGGGACTTTTATGATAGGACATTTGGTTTAGGAGTAGGATGGGGGAACACGGGAAAGGGTTACTTGGACACTGCTCGGTGTTGGGAGTGGTACCGTAGCAGTCCTTCTTGTCCAGGGTCCTAGGGGACGCCGGCGATCCGCAACCCCGCCGACCCGCCCGGTTGCATGAAGGGTGCCTCGTATAGCCGAACCAGCGAATGTCTAGGAGCCGCCTGGTATAGGCTACAACCCCGATCATTCGCTAGTTCAGCCACGCCGGGTTTCATAAAAAAACCGCCGGTAAAACATTTTCAGTGGAGATTAAAAATGTATTAACATTTTGAATACAAAATGATATTACATTTTTTTATAATTATTAAACAAACGTAACGCGTATCGTTGCCGGTTAATCAAAACAATTCATAATGCGATAAAAATAACACGAGAGATTAAAATAACAATTAAAAATTTTAAACCGAAAAAGATTGTGATCAAGTGTTTCGTATGGGAAACAAATTACGGGTTGCGGCGAACGAACTGTAGTGTGTATGTAAATAAATTAAAAGATATAAGTATTTATTTTCGTACTGCAGAACGAACTTATATCTGAAGAAGTAAATTTGCGTTGATTGCGAGTGAAAATTGAAAATTGAAATGAGAAGTGATCGAAACAGATCGAGTAGATCCGTAGAAGAACCTGTCATAATAACCTGTTAGTTGGTAACTGCATAGTTGGTGACCTTTAAATCGTACATTTCGTATCGAAATCGTTGATCGTTTTCGTTGGAGACAGTTGTGGTTTGTGTGCTTTGTGTGTGTTATCTGTTGTTTTGCTTTAATACTGTGTGTCTCCAAAAAAAACTAAAATATTTAAAAAAAAAACGTAAATTTTAATTTTCCATTGTACTTCATTTAGCTATCAGACTCACCTTCTTTATAATTTAATTAATATTATATCCTGAGGCCTGAATATAAGCTAGTTTATATTTCGTAACTTTGAGGAAAGTCTGGTAGGTACAGGTTAGGTTACCAATGTTTGATCAGGCACCTAGAATTGCCTGCTTCAAATATAATGTTGTATTTTTAGACCTTTAATTCCTTTCTCGTTTATTTTCTTGATCATTAGAAAGTTCAAAGTAGGTACAGAAAAATTACCTTCCCTAATGAACACTAAAAAATAATTACAAATTGAAATCATAAGCAAAGCAATCCAAAATAAATGCCATCTAAATGTAAAAGAGCGGTTTGATTAAGAAATTTGAATAAATTATGTACGGTAAAAATTTATTTTGCATTCAAATGTGTTGTAATATTTTTTAATTAGAGTAGGCGTCCAAGGGCTTTGAAAATTCAAACGTTTACAAATATCTACTTGTTACAAGTTACAACCGATGATATTGTTGTTAGAGCAACTCCATAAGCGGGTAAATCTGCTTACAGTACCTTGCAGTAAATGCAATCATTATGTGATCTCCTCTCAGAAAGAGAAGGGCTTAGGCCATAGTCTGCCACACTGGCCAAACTGGCCTGGCATGGCAGATCGAACTAGAGAGAGAGAGAGACATTTGGCAGCTTTGACTTCATACAGCCTCTGTCACTCATGTCTACTCGTATGAGACGTTTATGAAACCGAATTCTCGGTTTCAACGACAGAGATGACGCTTGACGAAACCGAAGCTGCCGATAATATATCTTTCTAGCTTGATGCGTAATATTAACTGCCAAGTCACTAAATAAGCCGCTCGAGCAGTCATTTTTAACCTGGAGTAAGTAGTTGCCAATTCAACTGCAATTGCATGGAATTTTGAGTGATAACCGCTGTACCAAGGCAGTCGATGGCTCGATAAGACAAGCGCAGTCAGTGTAAGTATGTCTTGCAACTGCTCGATCGCATTGCTCTTCTTTCTATTCTCTTACTTTTATAATTTACAGGCCATACTTCTATTTTTATTTTTATTGCAAATCATAACAATTGATTGAAACTTCGCTTTTAAAAAGCTTTCATCCAAACAGAGACTGTGGTCGTCTAGCTTATAGAACATTTTTCCCCCTTGTAACGTTTTACACGGTAAATTATATATTTTATTAAAAATTTCACGGCGTATCATTGTTAATTAATAGCTTAATAGCTTAAAATTGGCAAACGTAATTAAGACGTAGGTATATTAAATGAGTTTATTACTTTTAGCACGTTGTCTTCATTATCACCTTCAATTATGGATTTAAACGTTAAGGAATTAACACCTACGCCACTGGTTCGCAATTTTTCTTATCAAAAAGTACGATTTCCTGGTCGTAACAATTTTTCTCAAGAGCGTAAGATATCCGCCGCACTGTTAAAAAGTTTATGTGTAAGATACATGTTTCTGCATAGCTGTACTGTTAATTAGTTTTTAGATGGTAGAGAAATTATTATATTCTTTTGAATTTATTTTTGAATGAGTTTAACACGTCATACGCGACTGGTTTGCAATTTTTTTATACCCGGCTGTTTTTGTTGCGGGCTCTTCTCAGACTTGGGCGCGTTTGGAACCATCGTAATTATATCGTACAAATTTAACAATTTCGACCATCAAAAGGAGTAGGTACAACCGTACCTACTTTGAATAAATGATTTTGACTTTGACTTTAATTTTTTTTTATCAAGGAGTGCCGTTTCCTGGTTGTAAAAAACTCAAGAGTGTAAGCTAGGTATTCGTTGCGAAGTTAGAAAATTATAATATTATGTCTAATAATTAATTATAATAATAGTAAATCATTATGTTCTTACGAATTATTTTTGATATTTGAGATGCGAAAAATAGACAAAAGTTTCAATTTTTACTACCTTATTTTGTTTGGTGTTATATTTTTCCTGTATTATTGTATTATTGCATGTTGTGGTAGAATTTAGTAGAATCTAAAAATAGTATTAAGATCTATGAATTAACCCAAATTCACAATAAAGATATATGTATTTGTATTCGGTTGTGCAATGTTTATAAATTAGTTCAAAAGTAGGTTCATCAAAACTAAGAGATTCAAAAGATTGTCTTCAATCCTAAAAGTGAACGTTAAAAAAAGTATTTAACATCATTAATGTTAACATTTAATAAATAATTAGCATTATTTACTAAAAGATATTATCGTCAATTACACAGCCAAATTATTTTACGGCCTCCGGGTCATTTGAGTACATTTTTAATAAATTACTTTTTCGTACAAACACTCGAAAGTCGAAACGAAACGTTAAGAGCCCTTAACGTCGTGTAAACACCACTTTATATTTGCCAAATTGTGGATTAAGAAACAAACCATTATACGAAAATAAACCCAGTAAGAGAAAAGATAGAGTTCAAATATGTTTACAGGCTTGTTTATTTATCAGTTGCATAATAATAGTCATTCGATCAATAGTGTTACTGTTGTACAACAGCCTGGCACAGTAAGTTAAAGTTTGGTAGTTTAGAGATTGGGTCGCTAGGTGTTTATAATTAACTAGCCGATGCCCGCGACTTCGCCCGCGTGGATTTAGGTTTTTCGAAATCCCGTGGAAACTCTTTGATTTTTCGGGATAAAAAGTAGCCTATGTGCTACTCAAGGATAATATCTATTTCCATTCTAAATTTCAGCCAAATCCGTTCAGTAGTTTTTGCGTGAAGGAGTAACAAACACACACACACACACACACACACACACACACACACACACACACACACACACACACACACACACACACACACATATAAACTTTCGCCTTTATAATATTAGTGTCATAGCTACGCTTATTTGATTGGTTGACACCTTGCGCGTCAAAAGTAAACTCAGCTGCATGCCTGTTTGAATGCGCTAATCTTAAAAACCCGAGTGCGAGTCGGACTCCCACGAAGGATTCAAGGTAAGTGTATAACACTACCATGTACCTACTCTTTACATTTATTTTTATTTGCTTGGCGGTCATTAATTGTTGCTAAAGCGGCAACAGGAATACACACTCTGTATCAACTCTCCACCTCTCTCGGTTCATGAGAGAGGTGGAGCTTCCTTACCTCGACAGTCGATATCAACCTTCTTTATCTCGATAGTCGACATCGAGCTTCGTTACCTCGACGGTCAACATCGAGCTTCGTTACCTCAACGGTCGACATCGAGCTTTGTTACCTCGATAGTCGACGTCGAGCTTCGTTACCTCAACGGTCAACATCGAGTTTCGTTAACTCGATAGTCGACATCGAGCTCCGTTACCTCGACAGTAGACATCGACCTTCGTTGCTAGTAAATAAAACCTTTATACACTTAAAACCTTTTCATTCCGAGAGGAAACCTGGAGTCAGTAGTGGGCTGGCAATCGGTTGATCATAATGATGATGATGACGATGTTAACAAAGTGTGAAAATATAAATTGATCGCATTTGTTTCGAGCTCACAATGCTAATTGGCGGTGCGTGAAGGAACTGCATTCCACGCACTCACGCAAGTTGCAACCCAAGACCGGGTATTGGATTGGCCACTGGTGACTGGATGACGAATTGCACATACTTTGTACCGAATAAAAATAAAAAATCGGTCAAGTGTGAGTCGGACTTGCACTCGAAGGGTCCCGTACCATTCTACAAAATCAATAACACGATGTTCTTTTTTTTAAATTTCTTTTAATTTGCTTGGGGACCATTTTTAAATCACATTCTTGGTTTTTTATTATTTGTTGTTATAAGACAATGTTAATTTAAAAATTTATGTTTTCTTAATTATCTCTGGTCTGGTCTGGTGCGAGGCTTTGGCTGTGGCTAGTTACCACCCTATCCGGTACGATGCCGTATAGAAACTGATCAGGAGTAAAATACTGATATAAGTTTAATGAAACTGCTATACCCCTTCCAAGTCAGCCAACTTCCATCTTAGACTGAGTCCATCACGTACAGTAATGAGATCGCAGTCAAGGGCTAACTTGTATCAGAATTAAAAAATATTTAAAAATGTCTAACCGTGGATGTTCACTGAGACTGACTCTAGAGTCAATCATCATTTATATTCTGGATATCAGTTGAAATCGTGAACCACAAGCACGGTTACATAATATTTAGTAATAAATGAGTTTATTCTCACGCCGGAATTTCCGTGGTTTTAAATTAAAAATTGAGCATATAACTCGGTTTTATATTGCAGGCATTTTTCAATGTCCACCAGTTTTCCCCCGAGCAAGATTTCGTATGACACAATAGTATGAAAATGTGGAAAACAAAAGTCGGGAGCGGAAACCGCGACGGAAACACTCTGTTCCGGAATTGGGGGAAATATTCCTCGTGTATTGAGAGCAATATTTTGATGCCTTTTTCAGTTGAGACGACAGCACGGTTGATCAAAAACATACCGCTTTGATTGACTGGTTGATCCGGTTCTACCCGGTTGTTTTTAAACCCCTGCCCAAAAAGATCTGCGTATCTGTCTGTGGCATCGTAGCTCCTAAACGAATGAACCGATTTTAATTTAGTTTTTTTGTTTGAAAGGTGGCTTGATCGAGAGTGTTCCTAGCTATAATAATTGAAGAAAATCGGTTCAGCCGTTTGAAAGTTATCAGCTCTTTTCTAGTTTTCTTATAGAGGTTTTTGTGCCGGGGGTTTTTTAAATTTTGAGTTACAAAGCAATCAAATATCACTTGCTTTAACGGTGAAGGAAAACATCGTGAGGAAACCTGCAGGCTTGAGAGTTCTCCATATTGTGTTCAAAGGTGTGTGAAGTCTGCCAATCCGCACTTGGCCAGCGTGGTAGAATATGACAAACCGTTTTTATTCTGAGAGCAGACGTTCGCTGTAGTGAGACGACGATGGATTGATGACCATATGATGATGGATGGATTGACCATAAAGATAAAAAATACTCTGCACATTGTTCAGATTTCCAAAAGCTAAGCTTTCAATTACCCTGCTATTGCAATAACCCGACGACTGAAGGATAGGATCCGGTTCACAATGTAGACCAAGTTTCTTTACATGTTAAAGCAATGATCCCACGCAAGCTTAAGGACTGGGCTCCATCCCATGAGAGCACACATAATATATGTCCTTTAAAACAAACACCAGCAAACATAATCCCTTTCCTTAATACGGCAGAACTCATTAAAGCGATGCTTTATATTTATTTAAGCGAATAAAAGTGTCAGTTACACACTAAATTTATTGTAGGCGCGTTGAAAATTATGAAAGGTATTTTCTTTGTATCAGATTATCTCCTGAATTGCTCCTGGGCTGCTTGTAAAACATGCGCCCACGTGATACTAATCTTATAGTGACCACACGTTAATAAATCCATCCGAGAACTATTGTTGAAGCTTTGTAGCTTTTCCGCTTTACAGGTCTGTTCTCCATGGGTATTATTGTCGTTTTAAATGGTACGTACTACCACAATTTTACGATGTACGTAAAACTATACTACACATATTATTATACTGACTGACTAATGATCGCTAACTATGGGTCTCATAAAGCTTAGAGTCACAGGACTTTTATACAAACTTTCATCCCTTATTTCTGTCCCTCTTATATGTGAAATTTCGAAAAATCGTTAATATAGTTACCTTTCTTAATTATTTTTAAGCGCCCTCCTAAATATCATCGATATAACTTGAAAATGACGGTCTGCCTTACAAACTTTCATTCCGTGTTAAAGGTGGTATTTCCAAAAATCTTTACTTATTTATATACGGATAGCAAAAGAAAATGGTATTCTAAAACCCAGTACCAGTACCTGTATCTATCATCAGACTAGTATAACGCGTTTCATGTTAGTTCCTATGGTCGTCATCCTGAAGGTGAGATTGCAGTCCAGCGCTAATCTGTCACCGATGAAAAATAACACATACATAATTCAGAACAAATCTTTTTCTTTGCGATTCCGTCATCAAAAATTGTCATGGGATGCGGTCATGGGCGTTGATTCATACTCGAACATAATTAAAAGTCTGTACGCATCGAGCAACATGGCCAAGAGTCGATATAGCGTCCAATGTGAAAAATTAAAAAAAAAATACGAAGGAATGATACACACCTTATAATGCAATAACAACGTTCATACTGTGCCGAAGAATAAACTCAGGCTTTAAGCTCAAGCAAGTCGTAAGTTAAAAAAATTGGAATATCTCAACTGGCGTACCTAAAATCGAACTAAAAAGTTTAAAAAATCACTGTTGATAATGGCATCACACAGCTGTTATGTCAAGTTTTTTTCAATAAACTTATAGCCAGTGTCACTTGGAATGATATAAGGATTCAAGCGATACCACATACATCCGAATCAGTTTAGGTATTTTGAAGTTATGGCGAAATAAAGATACTCATATACATCGCTACCTTGGGGTACAAAGGTCGTAAAAGCCAAAAGCCTACTTTTCAGGACGAGCAAAAAACGAAATTTTAAAAACATTTTGGCTAATAACTTTTTTGTTCATGTATGTATATTGACCCTATTAAGTCAAATTTGTTAATTTTTTATGCTCTTTGCAATGGACAGGCTTATTTTATTGTCAGTCTCTTAGTTTAAAAGTTAGTGTGGATTTACGACCAATTATTTTTTGAAACATGTTTAATACACCCCACGATAATTTGAGTTGTTGCATTGTAATGAGTCGTAACTAGATGTAAGTTGTTGTTATTGAGCTTAAAAACCACTAACATAAAAAAAGAAAGTCATAAAATCAATACCTTTCAAATGTTGGGAGTGTAACTATAATAACTTTATAGTAATATTACATACCTCACTGTAAATTGGTAGCAAAAACCACTATACTTACCTAAATATCCCACATTACCTACTAGTACCTATGTGTGAACTTATTCCAATTTTTTTTATCAGTTGATGAATCAAATTTAGTCAATTTTTTTAAATGAATCTACTAAAAACTAAGTATAAAATAAAAATCATTTTTTGTTTAATCATGTTTTTATTCCAGAAAACATAAACACAATGTTAATGACAATACAATACGGTGACAGTAATTACAACTGTAAAAATACGTTCGTGTTTCGTTAAGACAATTGAATAACTATTTCACAATTTTTCGTACGTCAGTAATCATCAACAAAGTTGCTCAGAACATTATCTTCTTATAATTACAAATATATAAAACTTGACGGTACTTTACATTTAAATTAACTTTCATCTTGGTCATCTTCATCGTCTTCATCTGTATCTAGGAGGCAGTCTTGTAAAGATTCATGAGGTAAATTCAAATATTCGTGTTGATATGGTTTTGGTATAGTTCCATTTTCACATAAACGTTTCAAATCGTTGTATTTTACAGTTGAAATGGGCAGCCGACGGTCATACAACTTTCGCAATACCAACTCTTCTCCTTGGATGGAACTTTGTTCGCTATTTGTATCGTCGTCGTTATCATGAATTCTTCCTCTTCCCTTTCCTTTGAATCTTCCTGTCCCTCTCCCTTTCCCCTTTCCCTTTTTCCTTTTTGTAGATTCTTCATAAAGATTGATTGTTTCTTGGAGTGCGTCTTCGCACATCGAGTATTTAATTTCTGCTTTATTTTTATTTCTTTTTTTAAATGTCGCAATCCTGATTTGTTGGAATTTAATTTTTTTTTGTGTCTCTTTTGTAAATGTTTTTAATGCAAGAGCTTCCCAGTTGATGAAGTCTTCATGTTCCAAAATATTGACTTGGTAGGGTCGCGGACGTTTTCGTGCAGCTGAAATGTAAGGTAGCCATTGCGAGGGGCTCCATACTGTGAGCTTTTGAATTTCTTTTTCAATCGTTGCATGCATGGAATCCACAGGCATGTAAGTATGTCCTGGTAGCAAAAAATTTATTTGAATAGTCTCTAAGCTTTTCGATCGCTTCAGGAACTGATTAATAACAGACAAGACTATCCTGTTCTTGTTTTGTCCCACGCAGGAATCACAGTAAAGAATCAAATGTTTCACCTTTCTTTTATCAACTTCTTCAAAGTATTTATATAAACAAGTAGCAATTTCTTGACTGCCTCGTTTCGCATCACACTCTCCCCAAACATAGCAATATCCATTTTGAGTCCCACTTTCGTACAAAGTGAAATTGAATACTGCATATTTTCTGGAATATCCTAGTAGCATACTATCTCCATGAGGTGTGGTTAGCACCTTTTGCAGATCAAAGCTTGTGGTCAGTGTGTCATTGTTAAGACTTCTGAATTTTTGGTGAGCTGAAAATCTTCTGTACATAGATTTCTTTTCTTTACAATGTGTATCTAATTTCTTTTTTTCTGCTTCATTCATGTTCTCATTGCGCTCTGCTTTTGTACACAAAAGACATTTATCTTTCTTTGGCGTATGAAAACTGATATTGTATTCATTGTTGAATATCATTCTAAAAACAGATTCTCCAACAGGTTGCTTATGATTACTTTCACACTGTTTCTGGTAAATTCTATACAAATTAGTAACGTTTTTGAGTTCCTGAGGAAGGTAAACCCTACTTGATCGTTTCCGGGTGTAGTGTGAAGGCACTGCAGGTAGCTTTTCAATGAACATCTTCACGTATTCTTTATCATCGGAAGAATATTTGGCAGGAACATTGCGTGTCCTCAACTCATTTTGGGCCATGCCTTCTTTAGAATGCGACAGAGTGTACAGTAAAAATTTTTGAGTTACATTGAGGGTTTGAAGTAAAAACTTTTGACACACCTTCTTACGATCTTCACCGTCGTTGATGAAATATTCATAAGTAAGACTTCTCCTGCTTTCATGAGATGTTCTTGTGCGTGAAACCGGAACTAAGCGAGTACAATTGACAAGCCAGTCTTTTTTCCTCTGCAAATCTAAGCTCCAGTAGAAATTGAAAATGGAATTTCTTTTTTCTTCGGAAATATCATAACAACCCCTTTTACATTTATTTGGCTCACAAGGATTTCGTCCCATAGTTTTTTCTGGTACTAAGTTTCCTTCTCTTTTTTCGTAGCTTTTACCTTCATCTTTAAGTTGTTTCCGTTGCTTTCTTTTATTAATAGGTTTTTTCTTCTTACGTTTATTTACACTATCAATATTATCTTCTTTGATTGCCCTTTTACTTAGTTTTTTCTTTTTTTTCTCAGGACTATCGCTTGCTTCAGATTCATTACACGACCACTCATCGGAACTTCCTCCACTAAAATCCATTAATTCATCTTCTGACAAAAACTCTACGTATAAGGACCTTTTAAACGATAATCTTTTACGTTTTGTATTTTGCTTCATTTCTGGAGTTCCTTTTTCATCAGGACGCAGGGAGCACGAAGCTGAGGGTTGAGCGTCTCCGGAAGCAGCGGGTGGGTAGCTCGTCATTAAGCATGGAGTTACTTCAGGACCCAGGGAGCACGAAGCTGAGGGCTGAGTATCTCCGTGAGCATAGGTCGTCGTCAAGCACGCGGTTTCATCAGAACGCATGGAGCACGAAGCTGAGGGCTGAGCATCTTCGGTAGCAGCAGGTAGGTAGCTCGTCGCTAAGCACGGGGTTTCATCAGGACTCAGGGAGCACGAAGCTGAGGGCTGAGTATCTCCGTAAGCAACAGGTTGATAGGTAGTCGTCAAGCACGCGGTTTCATCAGAACGCATGGAGCACGAAGCTGAGGGCTGAGCATCTCCGGTAGCAGCAGGTGGGTAGCTCGTCGTTAAGCACGGGGTATCATCAGGGCCCAGGTAGCACGAAGCTGAGGGCTGAGCATCTCCGTAAGCAGCAGGTGGGTAGCTCGTCGTCAAGCACGCGGTTTCATCAGAACGCATGGAGCACGAAGCTGAGGGCTGAGCATCTTCGGTAGCAGCAGGTAGGTAGCTCGTCGCTAAGCACGGGGTTTCATCAGGACCCAGGGAGCACGAAGCTGAGGGCTGAGTATCTCCGTAAGCAACAGGTTGATAGGTAGTCGTCAAGCACGCGGTTTCATCAGAACGCATAGAGCACGAAGCTGAGGGCTGAGCATCTCCGGTAGCAGCAGGTGGGTAGCTCGTCGTTAAGCACGGGGTATCATCAGGGCCCAGGTAGCACGAAGCTGAGGGCTGAGCATCTCCGTAAGCAGCAGGTGGGTAGCTCGTCGTTAAGCACGGGGTTTCATCAGGACCCAGGGAGCACGAAGCTGAGGGCTGAGCATCTCCGTAAGCAGCAGGTGGGTAGGTCGTCGTCAAGCACGTGGTTTCATCAGAACGCATGGAGTACGAAACTGAAGGCTGAGCGTCTCCAGAAACAGCAGGTGGGTAGCTCGTCGGTAAGAACGGAGTTTCATCAGGACCCAGGGAGCACGAAGCTGAGGGCTGAGTGTTGCCGGAAGTAGCAGGTGGCTCGTAAAAATACTGGTATGGTGTTACAAGTGGCTCCAAACACGTCGTGGTTTCAGTACTGTTCCCGTGTTTTATTACGTCGATAGAAATAATCTCAACTTTACTTTGCTTCTTTGCATCAGTACTTTTTAATGGACTGTTCGGAACACCAGCATTTTCTCCAAAGAAAGATGTATTTGATCGGGGTACTTCAATACTTCTAGTATTGAAGTTACTTTCGCTGCTGCTGCTATGTATTATAATATTTTCTTTTAGTACTTTTTTTCTTTTTGGTGGGCTTTCTGTATCACTTCCTTCTATGATATCTGAGCTCTGATTTACATCATTGCTATTTTTATCAATGCTTTTGTATCTGCCTATCTCACCTTGTTGTTCGTGATTCAATCTGTAAGTAAAAATTATACCTAATTTTAATGATAGTCATCTGCGGGTTCACATAATAATATTGACTGTGAGACTGTGTTTTTGTCATTCATAGTATTCCACTATAGATCCCCTCTAACAGGAGTCTCTAATATCCCGGTGCCAAATAATTATTTAAATTTATTTATCTGAACATTAGAAAAAGAAAATATTATCATGACGTGAAGACACATTTTTTCAGAGGCAAGATATGAGTAGGCAGTAAAAGCCTTGAGAAATAGTAAACTGCGTCGTATAAACCACTAAAACCGTCAAGACAAAAAAGTATTGAAAGCTAAATTGGTGTATAAACCATGTATTTCGTCTGGTGTTCGTTACGACCACGGTTATCTGGGTACTTAACTATATTATTATTTTAAAAAATAAGCTATTCAAGTATTATACTCAGGCATTATTATTATTAGGCAGGTGCTAATATTGATAACATTATAGGTACTTAACTAAACTATAATAATAACTATAGTGCCGACTTTTCTAACCCGACGACGGTGGCTATATTTGACACTAAGTGTCGCCGTTTTCGAAATGACCGTCACTTTTTCTAACACTAAGTTCAACAGTAATATCATCGGTTTAGAAAAGTTAGTGACACTGTATAACACATCGGTACTAATAATTAACACTTATTATCAAAAACAGGAAAGCACTAACGAAGCTAAAGTAAGGAAAATAATTAGGTATAACGTAGCTTACCTTTCTGGCACTCGATTTCGTAGTTTTAACAATGATTGAAGTACTCTCCGTCTTTCAAGTAATGAATTCAGTTTGTTTTCCATCGCAACATTCGATAAATTACACCATCACCTTGCTTTTTATCAAAGAAGTATAACAAATTCTTAATACGATGTCAATTGTACGGCTATCCGTTTACAATTGAACCACGCCAGCCGGACTCTTGAGAAAACAATAATCAAAACGAAATTCTTTGACTACTATCTATCTTACTCTAATCTATGAAGTTCATAAGAACTAGAAAGGGAGACACGTGACTATTGTAAAATGAACCTTATTTTTAAGCAATCATAATATCTAAAATTAGTATGACGAGTCGCCGACGATGTAGGTATTTCTACTTTAATCGGCAGCTCTCGGCGCGGCGTTTGGCTTCAAACGTATTTTTTCGAACGGAGTAAGTACTTTTCAATTTATTTGTCAAAAATTGCTTAGAGATATTAAAGCCAATTTGCTCTTCACGAATGTGTTCCGGATGGGTGTAAATACTTTACGGTCAGTTGATGTACTTGAGCTCAGGGTGTAAAAACTAAATTGTACTAAACGTATAGAGTTAAAAGGCTGTAAATCGAAGTCAAACTGAACTTTGGTTTTTACAACCAAGCGCAATTCATTACTTTGGTAGTACACCGTACTTGACTCGAATCTACTGTCTTTTACAACCTGAACTTGTAAAAAAATATGGTATTACTCCAAGTGGTCATAGCAATAATATTTTTTTTGGTTCTTACATCATAAATTCCAATAAAAACTTTGTTTAGACGTTGAAGTCACATGGGCCGTAAAAACCATTTATTTGCGAATTTGAAAGTGTTATATAGATCAATCGGTAGAGCGAAAAATTCTAAATAAGACTGCATACATAACTCATTTTGGGTAAAATGGTTTATACCACCTTTCTACCCCAAGGTGTCGACATACACTTTGAAAACATTACCTACACTCTTTTTTTGGGCAGTCGTGACTTGTGTATAAAAACATACTTTAACATTTGACATTTATAATTATGCATAGTGATTGATTAAAATATGGTATTTTAGCAGACGTTAGCACTTTCGCATTTACATAATAGATCTATAATATAGGTACTGGGTAGTATTTGACCAATTGGTCGTTTAGCAAACGTTGTATGCCCATAATACATCCCATGAAGGAGGATTTGCATTAATTTTGGCTCTGAAGGCTTTTATTAACCATGAACATGATCGATGAGACCTTGATTTGCATGTTTCCAAATTACTCCGTAGATTGCTATCGGTATCCCGTGTCAGATGTACAGCCTCAAATTATCCCACTCGAGGTAATTCGTGGAGAGCCTTCAGTGTACCCCGTAAGAGTATAATTTGATTTGAATCTCGCTAACTTTTACAAATGGCTTCGCATGCGTATGATGTCCAAAAGCATAAATGGTACTCAAGACAAATGGAATGATTTTATTGGAATGAAACTTTATTTATTTCATGTAGGACAAGAATAGAATAGATTTTTATCCAAGTAGACTTTTACAAGTGCTTTCAAATCGTCAAAATAATTGAATAAACCTGTGCCTGCAGTTATAATAATAATAAAATTAAAGTCCGGACTCCACCACCAGTTTCTAAACTAGAAGTTTTTCTAGGGCTCTCCCCAACGCTTTTAACACAAACGTAGCTTCGTTCTCATTGAATATTAACTAATCAAACTCAATAAAATGTTGTAGAGACGTTCTAGAATTAGTATCCATGTTTCTAGTTTGCCAGATTTCTGTAAAAATATGATTTTATTAAATACTAGCTGATACCCGCGACTTCGTTCGCGTGGATGTAGGTTTTTAAAATTCCCGTGGGAACTCTTTGATTTTCCGGGATAAAAAGTAGCCTATGTGCTAATCCAGGGTATAATCTATCTCCATTCTAAATTTCAGCCCAATCCGTCAAGTAGTTTTTGCGTGAAGGAGTAACAAACCTACACACACACACACACATACAAACTTTCTCCTTTATAATATTAGTGTGATTCATATACAAGTTCGCCCTTGACTGTACTGTAGTTTCAAAGTTAGGTTACAAAGATCTTTGATTACGTATAACATTAAAATTACCTACTCATAATCTGGAAACACACAGATATTAATTTCTAGAACATGTCTATGAAATTTCATTGGGTTTGATTTGTTAATACAAATATTGAAATTAGAACCAAATTACCTTTTTTTGGAGCGCGCTACGAATAAATTCCTCTTTCCTTGGTAGCTAGCTGTCTTCGCCCAAATAAATGCACCAACCCATACTGTTCTCTTTTCTGGTTGAAAAAATAAAATAAAAAATAAAAACAAATCAATTAATCAATCATTTATTTGCTGTAAATGCAAGTTTACAAAGATGTTAAAATTAATTGAAAGTGTCACCACATTTGCCATGCAATGGCGTTGCAAATACATATATTTTACCTAATACTTAATGGTAAATACAAACTAGGGTGGTAACTTATCGTAGTCTGCCATCAGACAACGAGAATGCAAAAAAAAAATTGAAACTATATTTTCCTAAAAACAAGAAAAAACTAAATCGAATAAAATAAAGAAGAATTAACATAGCAAAAACAGGTTATAAATCTTGGAAGCTGTTATAGAGATATTAAACGTAATTCCCTTTTGAGCGGAATCTTTTAAAATTTAAATTGAACTCAAAACTTAAATCGCCTTAAAATTGAAAACCGGGAACTACTTTCCACTTTGCTGCTTCGCAAATCTGTGCCCGCACCTGGTTTCACAAACTGTTATTTAAACTTATTTTATTAATTTAGAATTTACTCATTGTTTTTATCAAATTTTGATGAAAGAGTGATGAAAGATAAATCCTTTAAGTTACTTCTTTTCATGTAAATATTTGTAGTCTGATTTATTTCTCACTAGAGGATGCACGCTACTTCGTCCGCGTGGATTTAGGTTTTTAAAGATCCCGTGGGAACTGATTGATTTTCCGGGATAAAAAGTTGCCTAGGTCAATTACAGGGACATAAGCTACTTCGGTACTAAATTTCATACAAATCGGTTAAGCGGATGGGTCTTGAGGAATCCCATGGGAACTCTTTGATTTTCCGGGATAAAAAGTAGCCGTATGTCCGTCCCCGGGATATAAGCTGACCCTGTACTAAATTTCGTCAGAATCGGTTAAACTGTTGGGCCGTGAAAAGGTAGTAGACAGACAGACAGGCAGTCAGACAGACACACTTTCGCATTTATAATATTAGTATGGATTTACTTGGTGTTATTTAAACTTTTTTTATTAATTAAGAATTTCGGTACTGTTTTTAACGAATTTTGATGTGATGATTTAAATCTTGCTTCTTTTGATGAGAATCTATGTATTCTACTTATTGATTTTCACTTCGGTTTTCACTGACCATGATTCTATTTTTATTTTTATTCTTTTTTTCATATCCATTGCCCCTAGAATAAAGTGGTCACCCTAATATCCACTGCCTACATAATATAGCCAGTCCACTATTAGAGGTCACTTTAGTAACTCGATCGCTATGCACGTATAATACGCACTATAATTAATACTAAACGTCAAAAGATGGCCAGATAAGAGTTTTGATCATAAAGCTGACCGCATATTATTATATCTATGTATATAAAAGAAAAAGCTGAGTGGCTGATGATGATGATGATCGATCTATCAATCATCATCATCATCATCATCATCAGTCTGTGGACGTCCACTGTTGGACATAGGCCTTCCCTAAAGAGCGCCACCACACCCCGGTTCTCCGCCTCATCCAGCCACTTCCCGCCAGCCGCTTTATATCGGCTTGCTTAAACGCGGTCTCCACTCAAGGACTTTTTGGCTCCAACGGCCATCGCCTCTACGAAAGGCATGACAGAGAGGCAGGCAGGCAGGAGAGATGATCTATCAATACACAGCTCAAACTACTGGACAGATCGGGCTGAAATTTGACATGCAGATAGCTAATAATGACATAGACATCCACTAAGAAAGGATTTTTGAAAATTTAACCCCTAAGGGTGTAAAATAGGGGTTAAAATAGAAGTCACGCGCATAAGCAAGTACGCGCCGAAACATCCGTTCGTGCTTCATACATCACAAAATCAAAATTAACTTATTTCATGTAAGATATCTTATGACTGTGACTACCATCGGCTCAGAATGCAGATTTTAAGCCGGCGAGAAACTCAGCACTTGCTCTTCAATTAACAAAAAGTTACAATAGATAACATTTCCACAATTTTGACTACGTACGTAGTAGAGGAGCCTGGTATACTGGTAGAGGTACCTCTACCAGTATACCAGGCTCCTCTATCTGGTTCACACACCACACACACACATACACACACACAAAAACACACACACACACACACACACACACAGACAGAAAAATACTATGTTATTATTTTTCATTCAAGCGCTTTGTGAACTTGCTCTTGGTGTACCGAAATGAAATAAAATATTGATGCGGCGGCGCATAACATTCTCGCTGTTAGGTATGCGATCGCCTTTTGATCATAAATAGATGATTATCTCTTCGCAAATATTGACCGTTTGTTTTGTCATTTTATGTTAATACTAAGTGACTCGCAAGAAAAACGCATCAGGATTGTTTTTATGTGTTTTGAAAGTATTAAGAGGGCTCTCTCCGTCACTCGTTTCCACTCGTTTCATACAATCGTAGTTCCAATTTCATTTGAATATTAAGCAACCTAAGTTCATGAAATTTTGCAGTCATATTCTACAAACTAATATCTATGTCTGTGGTTTTCCAGATTTCTGTTAAATTATTCGGTTTTAAAGTTACGCGGGCTTAAACTTTTCATACAAATCTTGGAGCCCCTGTAATTTTAAAACTACATATTTTTAGAAAAATCTAAAACACCACAGACACAGATATTAGTTTCTAGAATATGTCTGCAAAATTTCATGTACTTTGCTTGCTTAATATTCAAATGAAATTGGAACTACGATTGTATGAAACGAGTGGAAACGAGTGACGGAGAGAGCCCTGTTAAGAATGTATAGTTTTATTGTACCTGTCAGTTCTAAATGAGTTTATTTTACTATGAAATAAACGTTTTATTCAGAACTGGTTTCTGTTAATGCAAAACTATAGGCTATAAACAATAAACTCAGAAAGTGAAGCTAGAAATAACCCTGGAAAATTATTGCAACTATGCAAAGAAAACCTCGCATGAGTCATGCAATAAGTAGTAGGCAGTAGGCACCTATATCGCGACTTCGATTCTCCATACTTCCATAACCTAACCTACTAATATTATAAATGCGAAACTGTCTGTCTGTATGCCTGCTTCAGTCGTGAAGCCGATTTTGTCAAAATTCGAGGTAGCTTGCATCCCAGGGATGGACATAGACTAATTTTTATCCCGGAAAATCAAAGAGTTCCCCGGGATTACAAATTCCCAAGTTCACTCTCACACTTCATCATCTAGTATTTAATAAAACAGTTATTAATATTTAAAAAGCTATTAATTCTCCTCCGCCTCCGGTTTTCGGGAGTGGTTAAGGTTACGGGGGCCCGGAGCTCGATGCCTGGCTCAAACTTTTCGGAATTTTAAACAATCAGATATGTAACGTTGAAGGAAAACATCGTGAGGGAATCTGCCTGAGAGTTCTCAAAAATGCTCTCAAAGGTGTGTGAAATCTTCCGATCCGCCCTTGGTCAGAATGGTAGACTACTTATGGCCTAAGCCCTCCGGTTTAGGACATAGTCCACCATCCTGGCCAATGGCCCATTCTGAGAGGAAACCCGTGCTCAGTAGTGGACCGGCTAAGGATTGAGATGGTGATGATGACGATGAGAGTATCTCTAAACTCTGTCAGAAAGTTATGTGGTATTCATTTATTTGCGTAAGTAGAAATATTAAAAATTACACGTCTCACTCCAAGAGTCCTGTATTAAGGTCCATAAGGTATTAACAGTTTTTCAAAATTACCAGTTTTCAATTTTAAGGGTCATAGGGCTCTGATGATGTAGTATCTGAAGGCACATTTTTGAGGAAACGACACGAAAAACGAGCAAGACGCGCCGAAATTGCATAATTAACTCCACCTCGCTATCAAATCACGGAATTTTATAAATCGCTTGCAAGAACATCGTATACACGACCTAAAAGTGGTGTTACCAAGTATACAGTTTTTTTTAGGACATGACCTGCTGTAGCTATTAAAATAATAGTAAATAGTAAAAATTGAAAGTATGCTACTGAAAAAAACATTATTCAATAATTATTCATTATTCAATAACCATTTATTATTCACTAGAGGATGCCCGCGGCTTCGCCTGCCTGGATTTCGGTTTTTTAAATCCCGCAGGAACTCTTTGATTTTCCGGGATAAAAAGTAGCCTATGTCCTTCCCCGGGATGTAGCCCATGTCTGTACCAAATTTCATCAAAATCGGTTCAGCGGTTGGGCCGTGAAAACGTAGCAGACAGACAGACAGACAGACAGACACACTTTCGCATTTATAATATTAGTATGGATTAATATACTTAAAAGCCAAGCTGTGACAGCCAAGACGTCCACCTCGTATTTGGGAAGCCAGAGGTTCGATCCTGGGCACGCATCACTAGCGTTTTGTTACCCAATTAAATATTTGGTTAAAATGAGAACCTAACATTTGTATGAAAAGCACTGGGCAGCGCGCTAGGTTTCCTTTTTTTAAAGTACTCATTTATACTTACGTAGGCATTTTTATAATATTTGTCGGGGGTAAGTTTCTTTGAAATGAAATCAGTTTGTGGCTATTTTGCCAGTTTAGAGAATTAGGTGTCTTTGCCTGATTTTATGACATGAACAGTGTGCACTAGGTGAGTATCTACATAATATATGAGAATAATACATTAGATATCAAATTAAACTATATCTCACAGTAGGTATTTCCGTCCATTTGGCTTGAAATATTGTATGTTTTAATGCAAAGAACCGGACTTCTAGACTCATGTCCTACATTCAACAATTTTAGTGTGGCTGCCCTGCTTAAAAGGCATTAACATTGTAAAAAAACGTGCAAAAAGGCGCGGAAAAAAGGCTGGCTGCAAGAACATGTTCCCAACGCGTCGAAAAATAAAACAGTGGGAGAGAGAGGTGTGACTCGCTTGCTTTTTCTCACCGGCCGATAAGAGTGGCGATTAACGATTGAATATGAATCGATATCGGTTGTTGGCACACGGGAAGATGCGCTCGCGCCTAAGGCCTAAACCAGACTTTTTGATGTCCAAAACTGGCTCGAATCAGATAATATTAGGAAACTTTTCTATGTAAGGAATCAAGTTTTCCGTCAAGAGTTAAAATAAACCGCGTTTATTTTATTTAGCGGCCGATCGCAGATGGACATATTGGAAACGAAAAAAGAAAAATTTTTGTTTAGCAGAGAGGTGTTTAGCACACCATTTAAACCTGTGATGATGCAGTCTAAGGTGGAAGCTGGCTAACCTGGAAGGGGTATGGTAGTTTTTATTAAACCCGTACCCCTTTGGTTTCTACACGGCATCGTACCGAAACGCAGTAGCGTTCTACAAGGAATCGCTTGACAGCACAGCTTTGCAGGTAGGGTGGTAACTAGCCACGGCCAAAGCATCCCACCAGACTAGAACCAGAGATAGGGAAATTATGAAATTTCAAACCCTCGCTGGGAATTGAACCCGGGAGCTCCCATTAATAAGACTACAACGCTTACCACTGAGAGGTCGTCAGTTTATGAGTAAAATTTTGAGTAGACTTGCTATTTCTCACTTCATAACACTTCTTTTAACAAGTGTAAATTAAAAATTTATAACACCTCCGACAAGTGAAGATTACGGTAACTAGAAAAGTGCTGATAACTTAACGGCTGAACCGATTTTCTTGGATTCTAGCTAAGAACACTCTCGATCAAACCACCTTTCAAACAAAAAAAAAACTAAATTAAAATCGGTTCATTAGTTTAGGAGCTACGATGCCACAGACAGATACACAGATACACTCGTCAAACTTATAACACGCCTCTTTTTGGGTCGGGGGTTAAAAAATACGAAATCTAGAAAGCTTGAAACGCTTTTATTTTTGAGAATAAAAGATGCAATGAATCAGTTTCAAGCAACGTTTCAAGGTGTCGACGAAAATGCTCATTGCAAGCTTTTAAAATTGTGATTTATGCTCGGTAAATCATATTAATTGTAATTTGTTAAGAGCCCGGCCGTTTGGCCGCGGGTATTATACTGTGTTTCTTTTCTTTGTTTTTGTATTGGCTTTAGATCGATGCAATCATCCTAAAGAATAATTATTTATTGCAAAAGTTCCTGTTGAGTGTCCCTTCGGATATGTGAAAATGTTAAACATAAATATTTCAAAAAAAAAAATTATTTAAAAAACTACAATAAAACTTAAAGGTAGCCTTATCTAATAAACTTATATACCTTGCCTTATATACCTATGCAATAAATGTAAGTTTAATGAGTAGTACTTAAGTAGGTAGGTACGTATGCGTGAATTATTGATAGTGTTATTCTTATTACACTTCACTTTGGTAACATTACTCCACTTCGCATCATAACGTCTCATAGTATACCCACTTACGTCTTTATATGTAGGTAAATACTAACTATGTACTGTGCTTCAAATGGAAAATTGTCAGCAAGTTCCTTTGTAACTCTTGTAGGTAGATATTGCATCAAACTTTTACTACTTGCAATATTTTTTTCGCTTGGTTTGTATTTTACTGTCAAAGATAACCTACAAAACCTACATAAAAATAAGCAGAAATATTAAAATTATAAGTTTGATGTTTTAAATATGGCGATGGTCTGCATTTGAAACCATAGTATCATGTCATATCATGTCATATCATATCATATCATATCATATCACATCATATCATATCATATCATATCATATCATAACATATTTCATTTCACACTAATATTATAAAGGCCAAATCCTATACAATTTAATTATACTATTGACGGCCAAACTATCCCCAAAATTGATAAGGTCCGCGATTTAGGAGTTATACTCGATAATAAAATGCCATTCAATCCTCATATTGAAACAATCACTAACAAAGCTTTCTCTATGCTTGGCTTTGTTTTAAGAACTTGTAAACCCTTCAAGAAAATTAAGACACTTAAGATTATTTATTCTGCATACGTGCGGAGCAACTTAGAATATTGCAGTAGCATTTGGTCACCTATCTACATAAAGCCTATAGAAGCAATAGAGAGGATACAGCGCAAGTTTATTAAACATTTAAACTTTCGTACTTACTTTGAACCTTCCGACTATAAAGAAAACTGTAAACACTATAATATACAAACTTGTGGGCAAAGGAGGCAAATAGCTGACATGTTAATGCTGTATAATATTATAAACGGTAAGATTGACAGTCCTCATCTTTTATCCAAAATACAATTAGTTGCACCCCCAAAACGCACTCGGCATACGTCACTGCTTGACGTTGATTTTAAAAGAAAAAAATACTCACAAAATTCACCCATTGCTAGAATAACTCGCACCCATAACAAACATTACTCGGAAATTGACCTTTTTCGCCATTCTAAAAAGACATTTAAGCGACACCTTTCACTACTCCACAAATAAAATTTTTTTTTTTTTTTTTCTCTCTTACACGCAAGTGCAACATACTTAACATCATCTCACACACACACACACGCACACACTCACATGCACACACACACTCACACACATAAATACATTCTTGTTTGTACGTTAAACATTAATTCGTTAAATGCTTCATAATTATATTCAATATTATTATTATGTTATGTTATTTTTTATTTAGGCTACCTGAGATACTGTTTTTTTTATACGTATAAAATTATTTATTTATTTTCTTAACCCACTTTTGATGTATTTACTTAATTAATTCTGGTTTTTTTTTAAGTATCTAACTATGTATCACTCACTCAGACAAATTATTATAATTATTATTTTCGAGAAAATCTGTAATTAGCCATATTTATCGATGTAATTAGTATTAAGACTCTTATTAGTATTACCTCGCTGTAGATTTTCCTTCTATAAATAAAATAAATAAATAAATAAAGTTTGTATGTGTGTGTGTGTGTGTGTATGTTTGTTACTCCTTCACGCAAAAAGTACGGGACGGATTGGGCTGAAATTTAGAATGGAGATAGATTATACCCTGGATTAGCACATAGGCTACTTTTTAATCCGTAAAATCAAAGAGTTCCCACGGGATTATTTAAAAACGTACTTCCACGCGAACGAAGTCGCGGGCATCGGCTAGTATTATCATATTAGTATCATCCTATATATCAAGTTCGCAATGGCTTTTTCAGGCGGGTCGAGGTGCCACATTGGTACTCATTTACTTATTCGCTAAGGAGTGAGGCGGTATGCAAGGTGGTTAATAGTTAGCAGATGTAATAAAATATGAATGAAATCGTATTTTTCCTTGAAGCGCTTTTTGTTATGCTTTTGAGATGCTTCTTTTAAACGCAAAGAAGGCCTTACCTAGCAATAAATAATTCAACGACGATTAGTTGTAGATAGAGTAGTAGTAGGTAGGTTAGTTGTAGTAGAGTAGTTGTAGGTAGGTTAGGTATGTGTTAGTTACATACTGTCAATGCAACGTTTTACCTCTGAGTCCCAAGATTAAAGTAATAGTGAAACCCCCTTTTTGGTAAAGTCAAAGTTCAAGCTCTTATAGGTAACTGAGTGTTCTGAGGAGTTTGACCATATTCTATCCTCCTTTTTCTACAACCGCACTGCACACCACCATAAGCATTTCACTCTCACCACCTGTGATCAACAAATTCCTGAAAAGCCGGCAAAACATTGGCGGTTCCTCTGGTGCTACAAATGCTTATGGACGATGGTAATCACTTAACATCAGGTGATCCGCCTGCTCGTTTGCTCGCTGAAATTGAAAAAGAATTCGTCATTAGAGTAAGAATGTCTACATTGTCATGTAGTATTGAGATCATGGCTGCTAGAGCGAAAAAGATTCTTTCCGAGTGTCCCTACTTATAAAGACATTTAATTAAGTAGATTGTGTACCAAAACAAAACAAAATTAAGTGGCAGGCCTCGTTAAAGATGAACACGCAATGTCGCATGCAAAAAATATTAATAACACATTAAGTTAAAAGTAACAACCGTTTAACGTCTTACTGAGAGAACAAACGTGTCTAATTAAAGGGTTCGGACTTTAAGAGAAGTTTTCCTAGCGCGTCCTCCACACAAACATAGTTTGGCTTTCATTCAAACGTTAACCAATCGAACTCAATGAAATTTTGTAGACACTTTCTAGAAACTACTATCTGTATCTGTAGGTATCTGTTTGTGCCATATTTTCTTACAAACATCTTACTTTTCAGTAACGGACTCAAGAATTTGTACCTATGGAGAGCCTTACGTTACGTCAACTAAATACGTGAGTAATAATAATTTATACCTACTTATAATAGATCCCTAAGCCCTCGTAACTTTAAAACTAAATATTTTAACAGAAAACTGCTAAATATTAGTGCCTATAACGAATTTACAAAACATAGAGTTAATTGGTTAATAGTTTTAGACTTCAAAGGCAAACTACGTTTGTTTGGAGCACACTACAAATAAACTCCTCTTAACAGGGCTCTCTCCGTCACTCACTCCATACAATCGTAGTTCCAATTTCATTTGAATAAAGTCCATGAAATTTTGCAGACATATTCTAGAGATATCTGTGCCTGTGGTGTTTTAGATTTTTCTAAAAATATGTAGTTTTAAAATTACAGGGGCTCAAAGATTTGTATGTAAATTTTTAAGACCGCGTAACTTTGAAACCGAATATTTTAAAAGAAATCTGGAAAACCATAGGCATAGATATTAGTTTCTAGAATATGTTTGCAAAATTTCATGGACTTTGGTTGCTTAATAATCAAATGTAATTGGCACTACGTTTGTATGGAGCGAGTGACGGAGAGACCCCTCTTAACACACTTATATTCCACTTAACTAGGGTTGTAGGATGTTGTAGGCGTGTCATAATGACAGTTCTACGAAGTAGTTTAGTGATATTTCTCTTGAACAATTCCATGCCAATTGAATAGGTAAGTCCTATTTTTTTCGCTTAGTATCTCGAAACCATTACTTTCCAAGTGTGTAATATATACATACGTGTGTAATGTGTATACATATTATGATATGACCCTTTCATATGATACCCCACGTGGTATAGTTATCTTACTTTGAAAATTGAACATTTGTTTATGAAAACATTTTAACTTATTTTTTGTGATGTAACCGTGTTAATTCACGGTTATCGGATTTTTCCTTTACTTGTGCCACTGCCATTGCTATAAGACCTACCTACCTGCCAGATATCATGATTCTAGTTCAACGGGAAGGTTTTCTTGACAGACACGACAGACGGACAGACGGACAAGAAACTGATCCTATAAAGGTTCAGTTTTGCCTTTTGTGGTATGGAAGCCTAATAAAGAAAAATCTGACTTCCCCCAGCCTTTCTACTCGATTGACACGAGAGTACCTATTTACAATGTTACAATGCCTAATATACAAGACGAGATTTTTAGCTACCTAGTAGGTACTACCATTCACTTTCAACTAGCTTTCGACTCATTCAATCACATTTCATTCATTCACTGACATGGCTTAATTAAGTTCCTATTGACTGAATTGTAAACAAGCGTTAGTAACTAACAAGGTAGACACATTGCACACTAAAAATTTTTAAAATTACATCTCGTCCTCAGATTTAGGCATCTCATTGAAACCCTATGTTTTTCCGAATTAATAGTTAGTCTAATTTCTCCTTGTATCCTCTATCTGCTTGCGTAGGTAGGTATGCTGAAATAAAATCGGTTGAACCGTTTTGAAGATTACCCCAAACAAACAGAGAGACAAGAAAATGAAAAGAAGAAAGCCGCGTCCGTCAGACGCGTCCGATAATTTATTTCCGCCTTTAGTGAATGTCTACGTTATAGAGAGTTCTTACATGTTTCAAGTTTCTACAGTCTTTCATGAAACCAATCTAGACCAACCACAGACTAACAGAACGGAATAAACTGGTTTGAGCAGTGTGCAGATTATTATGTCAGTCAGTCAGTTTATCGTTTTACTTATAATGTATCTACTATCTATCTATAGATAGTCTCCGGTAAAGGTCTGCATCCGTACATAGTCGAAATTCCTCGAACACGTACGAAACGATTTGCTTCCTCTTTCCTAATTCGAACCGCTAGGATATGGAACGCCCTTCCGGCGTCAGTTTTCCCTTCCACCTATAATATGGGTACCTTCAAGTCAAGAGTGAATAGGCAACTTCTAGGCAAGCGCGCTCCATCTTAGGCTGCATCATCACTTGCTAGCAGGTCTGATTGCAGCCAAGCGCTAGTCTATATAATTTAAAAAAAAAAAAAAATAGATTATAAGTAAGAGTTACTTTAAAACCACAGACAGACTTCAATTTTATTTATTTTATACCTATAATAGATGAGTAAATAAAATTGTAACAGATTTCTTCAACTCAAAGTCCAATAAATAAGACCTTGCAATATTGTCTATGTTCCGGTGAGTTCTCATGCGCAGGTGCGTTGTGTTCTCAAACAAAACGAGCGGCGTACAGCTCGGATGATTTGCTGTAAGCCGTTTAAAAGTTATTTATAAACGATACAGCTTAGGAGCTAGTGACAGATATATTTAAGGCATGAATAAAAGGTAAGAGTGGCTCTTACCTGTAATGGCGGATGGGATGGAAACATAGACACTAGGCTGAGATCAATAGAGTGGGCCTAGTGTAACTTTTCTACTTAACGTAAAGTGTGCGTAAATCTGCCATTTAGTAAGGAGATGGAAAAGTGGCGGAAAAGTTTTCTATCAAACAGTGTGTGTGAAACGTTACACTACCAGGCAATGCGTGAAACACCATGGGGTTTTAGTCCGACATAACTTCCGTGCGTCCCCGGGTGTAGTGGTATCCATGGGGTCCCCATGAAAAAAAAAAAGAAAAAAGAGCCTCAGATTTCATCGATGTTTTCCTTCACCGTTAAAGCAAGTAATATTTAATTGTTTAAAATGCACACGACTCCAAAAAGTTAAGAGGCGCGTACCCCGGATTGAACCCCGAACCTCGCAACTAGGACTTAGAAGGCCGATGTCTCAACCACTAGGTTATCACCGCTTCGTTTAGCCTCAGGTTTGGTAGTCCTCGAACAAATTGCCTCTGATGATGAAGAAAATTTTGAAAGTCGGGCACAAAAATGATTGACACAATTCAATTATATTTAAATATGTGTTAAACAATGACGGTGCTAAATCAATTTTAATTATGTGGTGTGAGGTGCTTAATATATTATTTAGGTCGTCATAAAACTAAAGCTACAGGGTTTTTGAATTCGTTCAAGTCTGAGAAGAAGCCCATAACAAACTCAGTATTCTTATAAATATGAAAATGATGAAACAGATTGAATTAAAAGTTGTACCGGCTTTGCCTATCCTACCTACTATAGCCGGTACCCAGCTCTTAGCCTAGTCATTACAACGCCAAATCGAAGCGGTAAACTACAGAACGTGACTTTTGTTTCTCACTCTGGCGCACTCTATCTGTCTCTTATCTTTGTCATCGATTAAGGGATGATGTAGCTTATTAATCTTTCGATTAGGATTAATATGAGAATAAATAAAATAAATAAAATAAAAATAAAAAAGCCTTTTATTTCTTCACAATAAAGATTATTAAATATAACTTAGAGTACTAACTAGATGAATTTAAGTAAATAATTTAAATATCTTAACTTTAGTAGGTACACTAATATTTTTATGAAGAACCCTTTTCAGGTCAAGGCCTCCTCCAGAGAACTCCATTTTGCTCTGTCTTTGGCTTTGAGCATCCAGTTTGGTCCCGCCACTTTTTTTATGTCATATGAGAATATTCAATATGAGAATATTGAACTTATAAGTTTTCTTTGAATACAAATGACAATTAATCAAAACAATTAAACAAATCAATTTTAAGACAAGTAATTACAATTTTAAAAACTTTCTTGACGAATTTTTAAAAATCCATGGAAGAATTTTGGTCACGGTGACTAATCTCCACAGGGATTAACAATCTTATTTCAATCAATTATTTATATGGCTAATGCCATAGGATCGAAGTGTCGCAAGTCGCAACCAAAACGATTATTTTAAACTACACAAATTAACAGGGCTCTCTCCGTCACTCGTTTCATACAATCGTAGTTCCAATTTCATTTGAATATTAAGCAACCAAAGTCCATGAAATTTTGCAGACATATTCTAGAAACTAATATCTGTATCTGTGGTGTTTTAGATTTTTCTAAAAATATGTAGTTTTAAAATTACAGGGGCTCAAAGATTTGTATGAAAATTTTTAAGACCGCGTAACTTTGAAACCGAATATTTTAACAGAAATCTGGAAAACCACAGACATAGATATTAGTTTCTAGAATATGTCTGCAAATTTCCTGGACTTTGGTTGCTTAATATTCAAATGAAAATGGAATTACGATTGTATGAAACGAGTGACGGAGAGAGCCCTCTTAAGCAATAGAAAATTAACTTAAAAAAAATAACAAAATGTTTGACAATTAACAATTACTCACAATTCTAATAACAAAATAACAATACCTAATGTGTTTAATTTTAGTGCAAAAATAATTTTGAGGTAAATCATTATACGTCATCATCATCATTTCGTTTTCAACCCATCACCGGCCCACTACCTAGCACGGGTATCCTTAGTATGAGAAGGGCTTACTTCATAATCCACCACGAAGGCCAAGTGTGGATCAACAAACAGGCTTCATACAACTTTGAGAACATCATGGAGTACTCTTAGGCATGCAAGTTTCCTCACGATATTTTCCCCTGGAGGTCAATACTATACATAAAGAGCAAATTAGATAGGCACCATACCCTACGCTGTACGGCCAAACCTAACCCTTTTCCCTTTTTCGAAGTTGTTAAAAAAAAAGACCCAAATAAATTCGTCGGTGCGTAATCAGTGAAATATTGCGTTTAACAAGTAATAATTTCACGCCGTTGAAAAGTAAAAATATGCGCTGATTGAATAATGTTTGTGTACGTGCATATTTCTGTTCCCCCTGATACCCAAAGCCAGAGAGATGTCACCCTACTGATTAGGAGGAGCAATCCTGTCATTTCAGCCTACGTATGCCCACTGCCAAATACAAGTTGTAACCAGAACGCTGGCAAAAATGAAGACAGGAGATAGTACAGATGATTACTGATAAGATACCTTAAGAAAAACTACGAAATATTAAAAAAAAAAACCTGTGTTTTTAAGAGTTCACAATATATTGCAAATAAAACATCTGACTGACGCTAGAGGTCAACGAACGTTCCGTAAATAGGTCACTCGAATTCAATGCCATGTCGTAGGTTGGGCATTGACCCGAGCTTTGCACGCTATTCAATACTTAATCACTAAAACTACAAGCTGAGGCAAATGGTTATTGGCATTGTAACGTTGCGTTTTTGCTAGCGTTCTGGTTACAATCTGTATAAAGGTCTTTTCCAACGAGCGCCACCACATCCGATCCTCAAATGTCCTAGGTCAACAGATACGGCTGGACTGGGCAGCTTTTGGAAAATTTTGTAAAGTCTCATTGCTTGAAGTTATGTTCAATTGAAGCGAAGTGCTATGTCGGCAGCTGCTAGAGCGCCACAAAACCGAGTTCTATGAAGACTGGAGAGTGGAGATCCTTACAAAAATACCTGTCTATAGCATCTATCGATTGAACATTGACATTAGTGCCTGCTACAGACGTCGACAGCTGCTCTAGAAAACTAACAACTCTATGCCCTAACCGGTATAAATCCGAAACTTTATCACAATGGCGGGAATTCAATAAGACGGCTATAAATTGGCGTATCAAAAGAAGATACGTCGTATATTTTTGCAAACTTGAAATACGAGCTGTGAAATTAAATCCGGGAACCAAATTCAATCGATGACAGCGTTTCGATAAGGACTTTTCGATAATTTTAAATGTGTTTTTCGACAAGGCTAAGGAAAATCTGGACTTTTTAGTTTTGACATTGGTCCAGAATGCTAAACAAATTAGGCATTGATTTCGGCAAGCGCCGGCTTATGTGTACCTAATATGATACGTTATCTCTTATTTTTACGAATTTTCGTTAAGGTAGTATGAAAACCCACAAAAGTCGGCAAGCAAGCAGCGCTGGTCACTCGCGGCAACGCCAAGTGGTAAAGACAGAAAGAAAAATCTTTCGCAAAGAGAGTTGACCGAATGTATTTAATCCAAGCTTGTGCATTATAATATCTTTATAGGTAGTCTTGTCTATTGAAAATTAAATTGACGCGCCCCACTACCGCATGTAAGTCAACAAAATTATGTAGTGGGGCGCGTCATTTCAGCTTAGACAAGCTCTAGGACTAGGTATGTATACCTATCTTCTAATCAGGATATAACAGACATTATCAATTCATTGAATGACACATGTACCTATATATTTAAAAAAACACTCAATTAAAAATTTTCCAGAGTTAATTTCCAAAATTGAAATTGTTGGAGGCGAAATGAATATTTAAAAAAGTTTATAAGGCCTTGGAGTATACAGCCGGCGGTAGTTGCGAGCGCAATGATAGTTGGCAACTCGTAATAGTTGAGGCCCAATTAGTCCAATTCCCCTCTACCGCTCCCCAGGTGCCCGTGCTGCGAGTTTACCAAAAACGCTGAACTTATATCTATATACCTACTAGAGATGGACCATTTCACAAGTAGCATGTGAAAAATCACGAAGCGAAAATCTCGCTAAGTTTAATACAGGTCCAATTAGTCCAATTCCCCTCTACCGCTCCCCAGGTGCCCGTGCTGCGAGTTTACCAAAAACGCTGAACTTATATCTATATACCTACTAGAGATGGACCATTTCACAAGTAGCATGTGAAAAATCACGAAGCGAAAATCTCGCTAAGTTTAATACAGGTCCAATTAGTCCAATTCCCCTCTACCACTCCCCAGGTGCCCGTGCTGCGAGTTTACCAAAAACGCTGAACTTATATCTATATACCTACTAGAGGTGGACCATTTCACAAGTAGCATGTGAAAAATCACGAAGCGAAAATCTCGCTAAGTTTAATACAGGTCCAATTAGTCCAATTCCCCTCTGCTGCTCCAGGTGCCCGTGCTGCGAGTTTACTACAAACGCTGAACTTATCTTATATCTATGTACCAAAGATGGACCATTTCCCAAGTACCATGTTGAAGCCTTTTCATTTCAATATTTGCAATCTTACTTAAAGTAGCCTGTGAATAATCACGAAGCGAAAATCTCACTAAGTTTGAAACTTCTTACATTTATTTTGATTCTTTAAATGCGCGCGCACGGTTAACTATCTGAGCAAAGAGAAGGCGAGCAATAATACTCGCATTACTGCGTGTTATAAAGCATCTAAATATATTTGTAGCAAAAAACCATAAATTATATTACGAAAATTCCCTTTCTGTAAAAGCCACCTATAAAATATCAGTGCTATAATTGACCTTGATCATTAGTTAAATTAATGTAGCACGCATTGTAAGTGTGAAAACCGAAAAATCATTTTCTGTGAAAAGTAGCAGTTAGTGAAATCATTGTGGTAATGATTTCACTAACTGAAAATGATTTCAAAGTAGCAATATTGCCCATCTCTCCTATTATACTGCCTACTTTCAATATCTAAAAGGAGCCTGCGCACATATTACACTCGCGAGCAAAACTATGGAACCTCCTACTTGTGATCTCCTACGAGCGGTCTTAAGAACTAAGTGACTAATAAAGATTAATGAAAATGATACAATTGTAAAGGCTAGGTATACTGTAAACTTTAAATTCATACCAAATTCATTAAAATTACACTCCAATTTCAGGAGCTGACCTAGTGTAAATGAAGGAAAAGATAAGGGAAAGTTAAGGAATTGGAAATCAGAAAAAAAAACAAGTTTTTTTTTTAATTTGGTCTTAAATAGGTATTTGATATCAATAAAACCTGTGACTAGATATGGCATAGAAATAAATAATAAAAGTTCTTTTGTATTTTGTTACTTTATATTATTTTGGCGTGTTTTTTAAGTGTATGGGTGTAATATATTAGTTTTCTGTTATTTGTTTTTTTTTTACAACAAGTTAGCCCGTGACTGTTATCTCAGCTGGTGGTAAGAGATGATGCAGTCTAATATGAAAGCGGGCTAATCTTATACCAATACCACTTTGGTCTCACTTCCTACACGGTCATAACAGTATAAAAATCATAAATCGTGTGTTATTGGCGAATATCTCCAATGACGTTCAATAAGCTTCGCTATCCACTATCCGACAGTCTTTGATGCAATATTTTATTATTGCCCATCTACCTTGGTGGATAGTAGATATACGAGTACCTCTGGATGTGCGGCGAAATTGTTGTTTGACAATTGGGATCGCCTTATATCTTTAGGACCCATGGTTAAAATAACAGAATTTAGAAAAATAATTTTTATTTCTAACCCCCGACCCAAAAAGAGGGGTGCATTATAAGTTTGACGTGTGTATCTGTGTATCTGTCTGTGGCATCGTAGCTCCTAAACGAATGAACCGATTTTAATTTAGTTTTTTTTTGAAAGGTGGCTTGATCGAGAGTGTTCTTAGCTATAATCCAAGAA
Source organism: Maniola jurtina (assembly GCF_905333055.1). Taxonomy (NCBI): domain Eukaryota; kingdom Metazoa; phylum Arthropoda; class Insecta; order Lepidoptera; family Nymphalidae; genus Maniola; species Maniola jurtina. The sequence goes on from NC_060051.1 coordinate 4,512,114, forward strand.
AATCGGTTCAGCCGTTTGAAAGATATCAGCTCTTTTCTAGTTACTGTAACCTTCACTTGTCGGGGGTGTTATAAATTTTTAATTTACGCTTGTTTTAATTAATAGCGGATGCCCGCATCTTTCGTCTGCATTGATTTAGGTTTAACATTTACTCAATAACTTTTTAATTTTCCGTAATAATATAGCCTAGGTCACTTTCTAGGTCTTTTGCTATAGGTACCTACCTACTCGTACAAAAAATCACGTCAATCCGTTGCTTCTTCGTGACGTAATTGAAGCCTGAAGGACATACCAACAAACAAACACACTTTCGCATTTATAATATGGATGGTTAAATATAAGTAGCAAGATCCTTAGCAGTGAGAAATAATATAATTCATGATACTTCCAAGTGCAAATGCAGTTTACATATGGCTTAGGCTAGTCCTTGAGTCGGTAGGCGTACCTTTGTGTTCGAGGTGCGCCTCGGATAGTGTGTAGGGACTAGGTATGTTGGTCCCCTGACGAGGGTCCTTAGCAGGCGCCAATGCACTGGCTGTGTTGTGCGAACGTGTTCGGACCCGTACCCCAGCCACCAGACGATGGGTGGAACACCGTGGGGTTTTAGTCGGTCAGAGTCCGAAATAACCTCCGTGCCTCCCCGAACGCGGTAGTATCCATGAGAATTTCCCGACGAAAAAAAGTCTCGGTCAAAAAAAAAAGTACAAAATAAATCAAGCCTAGCTACAATTATTGCAGTGGGGGTCTATCCAACTGTGTTTGACATCTCGATTCCGATTGTCACATTACAATTGCCCCGCCCAGGTTGTTTCCGGGACGGAATGCGGTTACGAGCGGCCTCCGTCTTCTCGCGATACAGCTGGCTATTCAGTACAAGTCAATTTTTTTTATTATGTGCGACTACGTACGACACTTTGGTCGTGAACTAAACTTAACCACTGAGTTTCTTTTATGTCCAAAGTGGATTATGGACCTATGCAGTCTGGCTGACGATATTCATAAGCATGTGCAGTTCTTCTTTCTTTTATCTGAAAAGTATTATGAAATTAGTTGTACAAAATGACTGGCAACCGTTAAGCCAACAGTTATTTATAAGAGACAATAAAAACTTTTTTAATTCAGTTAAGTATAGTATAAAAATAAAAGTCCTGACTCACTGAATGACCCATTGACGTGCAGCCTAGAAACCATAAATTTTGCACAGATTTTCCTTTCCTAATTTTAGATAGGGCCAAAGCCAATTTTTTTGAACTTCTCGCGAAATAGGGTACGAAGAGTATTTAATTTTTGCCCAACAAATCAGCGGGTGGTCACTGAAATTAAATTCAAAATATTTTTATTCAATTAGACTTTTACAAGTTCTTTTGAATCTTCGAAAAAATAATAATATACTATAATAATATACTATAATAGACTATAATACATAATTGTAATTAAAACATAATATACAAGTATTTAATCGAAAGGTGTTGTTATTTATAATTACATTGCATAGAAATGTTTATCCGCTACACTTTATTTATCTTTGAAAAAGTCAAAAGTCGCGTGATGGACAGCGCGCCTCAAAACTTGCAATATTGGTCAGATAGGGCGGTTCGTTTGATGTTCGTAAGAAGCTTGAATTATGTTATTGCTAAATTAACTGGTTATTACTTATTGGGTAAGTAAATTCTAAGGACCGTAATTGGACGATCGTTTATTAGAAATTACGCATACTTAAGGAATACCTTATATTCCATAAGTATGCGTAACATGCACATTATTATTCTTAATGTCTTGAAGATTTTCAAGGAAACCCATTCACTCTAAAAAGGTCAGTCAGTCAGTTAATCAAGATTTACTTACAAATCTTAGAAACTACTTTGCACATTTTTCTGACAATCTATAGACACAGATATATTTTTATTGTACATTCAAATAAGAACCATACAGCGTCAAATACAGGTAACATTTGACGCCTGCCAATGACGTCGAAGTCTCAATGTTTTGTGGCAAATTCCATAACTGTGACCATACTATGCTTAAGAGGCATGCGCTTGGCTGCTATCACATCAAAGTAAGTAATGATGCAGCTGGAGGTTTTTTTTTAAATTTATTTGTAATAAAGCATATTTACAAGGTTTTTGCGATTGTGGTGTAAACATAAACTCGGTTGAGTTTTTCTGTACACCACCTTAGTGCCCGCTGGAAGTTGGAACGCGCTTGCCCAGAAGGTGGCTCTCACTCTTCACACTGCTTTCTTCTTTTGTATGGAAAGCGCTAGGCAGCCTATTAGGATTACTTTTCAGACAAGATTTACAAAATTGCCGAAGCCGAGGCAAATTAGAAACTTGATCAAAGATCGTTCGTCGCATAGCATCTGTAGTGTGCAAAAACCCCACAGTTTGACGTGGCTCATTTTAATGGACAGCTAACTGTAAATTTAAATCATGTTTATTGATGATTAATTTATTCCTATTATAAAAGCTTTTAGCGATCATTAATCAAATAGGGACGCGAAGAGACGGCCCTCGTTTGAAAAGTGCGTAGATCTACGCCATCGTTGTATAAAATTGAATCGATTTTGCCGCTGTCGATACTGCCGGGCTTATTGATTAAGTGATCAACTCAAATTTGTGAAAATTTCAGGACCGGATGGTTGTGTACCGACAAGTCACGTATCGCTGAGCAATTTTGCGTCCCTGTACGATGCTGCTAGAACCCGATCAAGAGTATAAGTTTAAACTGCTATATCTTCTAAGACAGGCTGCTTCCCTCTTAGACTGCATCATCACTTACCTACATGAGAGATCGTAGTCATGGGCTAACTTGACATCGAATAAGAACATCAAAAAAACAACAATTTGGGATTTATTGGGTGTTATTATACTTTTTTATGTACATTTTATATTTTATTGTCAGTTGGTTCACGTGCAGAGGGACTCGAACCTCTTGACAGATTTTATTATATAAAAGTATTCCACAAGCACTCGATGGTGCCTCCAGACAGGTTTAGTCGTCACATTAGTACTTGTGGGAAAACTGGTATAAAATGTAACTGGATTTTGAAAGTTATTTTAAATCAGTTATTTGTTTATTCCCTAATAAATTTTATAGGTAGGTATATATTTTATTTTATGCGAATTTCTGACTAAGTTTTTAACTTACCATTTAGAAAAATTTATGTTGGCGATTGATCTACTCGTAATACCTACTGGTCTATACCCTACCCATACTCCCTTAATATTGGGTACAAAATGCAAACGTACTACTCTGTCTGTTACCTTTTCACAGCATTTTGACGTTTGGTACAGCGAAAGCTTAACATCCGGGTGATGGGCATGGGCTACTGAAGAATTCCCATGAGAATTTTAAAAACCTAAATCCATGTGAATAAAGTCGCGAGCATCATCTATTTGGTACAAAGATATCTTGCACCCTAGAGACAGATATAGGATACTTTTTACCCCGGAAACTCAAAGAGTTCCCACGGGATTTTTCAAAAAACCTAAATCCAGACGGATGAAGTTGCAGGGATCGTAAATATAAGCCCACCTTTTACTTGCGTGCAAAATATCACGGCAGAGTTACAACCAATTACGTTTCATAAGAGGCTCTTTTTGAAATAAATTCATTTAATTTAACCCCTAATCATAATTAGCATCTAGATTTTCTAGATTTCTTAACGGCAACCCTAGGGAACCGTTACCCAGTAATGTACTTATCTGGCATACTTGATCTGGCGAGGGCATTAGACAGACAGAGGACGTCTAAGATTTAATGGCTTAACCTGTCTGGCCAGACACGTAAGTAAAACATGGCTGAAATTATAAATTTATCGGCTTTACTTTGTTGACCTATGACCTATTATAGGACACCTATGAATGAATGAATATGATGTTTATTACTTGGACACCAATTACAGGTCGATAATAAGTGTCAACAAGAGACTTATCCTAGGTTAGTAAATATAAATGACTACTTAAATGATGCCTGCGATTTCATATGCGTGGATTTAGGTTTTTTTTAATTTCGTGAGAATTCTTTAGTTTTCCGGGATAAAAATACCTATCGTATGTCCATCTCTAGGTTGCAAGCTACCGGGTATTGATTGTTTCCAACTAAATTTTAGAGTACTCGCATCCTCTTCCTATTAATGAAATATGAAAAGGACAAACACAGTTTGACGGTTTTAAATTTAATTTAGAGCTGTCAAACCTCGTGACCTTAGCCGCCAGTCGCGAGCATATTGTTTTTAGCTTGCACTAAAATTTAGACATAGAGTCTTTAAATGTAAAATTCATGCTCCGTCCTTTTTTAGCAATATTAAAAGGAAGAGGATGCAGATACTCTAAATTCAGTTTAGCGAACATAATCGGCTCCATCTCTCTACCTTTAAGATTTAGATTTAGGGTTCATCACTTCATCCACGTAGGTTTAGGGTTTTTTACGTTTCCCGAGGGAACTCCTTGATTTTCCGGGACAAAATAGTGTAGTGTCAGAGACCACGTTATTGGTCCTGCACCTGATCTCTCCAATCGGTCTATGAAAGTGAGGAAGTAGAAAGTACAGCTGTGTGCACACACATATTATAATATACACAATGATGTACACACTAGCGCTTGGCTGCAATCAGAACTGCAGCGGGCAAGTGATGCTGCAGCCTAAGGTGGAGCACGCTTGCCTAGAAAATGCCTAATGCCTATTCACTCTTCTAATATTCTAAATTCAAATATTTAGGTTGTAGCGTCATGATGTATTTATTTGTTACTTCAGCATATCTCCGCCTAAGTAAGGCATTTATCAAATTGATAAGCATAAACATTTACAGCGTGTTTATCCGCGATTTATCGGAAAGTCGTCCATAATTTCCACACATTATCTCACCGGTTGTACCGGCCAAGCACTGTAAGCTCATAAATATTGTAAGGTTATGCAAAACGGTAATCTATTCGGGCCCTAATATGTTTAATGGATCCGATACGGTTCTGATTAAATAACTAATTGGCAAATGGTCGTAGATATAGCAACAGGGACGTATTATTACGTTATGTTGAAATGATTTAAACTATTTTTAGGCTTCCGTACCTCAAAAGGAAAAACAGAATCCTTATAGGATCACTTTGTTGTCTGTCTGTCTGTCTGTCCGTCCGTCCGTCGTGTCTGTCAAGAAAACCTATAGGGTATACTGCGCCTGTTTCCTACGCGTTTCAGCGAGAAGCTACTTAATTATAAGTCAAATAAGGAAAACTAGAGTTTAAAAACTCCATGCTTATTTAAATTTTAATGGTCTCTATATTGAAGTATTGTTTAATGTTAAACTGTTGTTACTAAATAATATAAGCTTTCATACCAACCTACTTATTTGAAATAAATAAATTATTATTCAATACCGAAATGATAACGATAACTTACGTTTATCAGCGAACCGAGAATAATTCCTACAAATTATAATATCTCAATAAATAAACTGGGAACAACTTGTTCTGAAGCTCATAAATATTATCAAAGTTATGCAAACTGATAATCGCTCTGTGTCCTAATGTGTTTAATGGATTTGATACGGTTTCGATTGAACAGCTAGTTAGTGAATAACTTAGATAGCCGTGTAGAGTCAAAACCTGTTCTATAACTCTAATTCTAAATATCTACTATGTAACTTTAATTAATTATTGATTTGGTATATCTGGATAATATCTACTAAATTGGCCAAAGTACAATGTTCTTAACCCTAAACAAAGAGAGGCGTAGCAGGAAAATGTGAGTCGCTTCACCCTCGTGAATTTAGGTTTTTAAAAATCCTATGGGAACTCTTTTAATTTCCAGAATGAAAAACAGTTAGGAAGCCTATGTACAGGTCTCCAGGATGCAAGCCATTTCTATACTTAATTTTTCTTTAAAATCCCATGGGAACTCTTTGATTTTCCGGGATTCGTCTGCCTGTTTGTCTGCTTAGTGATTTAGACCGTAGTAGATCGGTTATAACGTCATAATGCGGTCCAGCAGTTTAAACGATATGGACGAATGTTGTATGGAATCAGGTAGAATTACGTTGCGGAAGTCTACAGTACACAAGGAAGCATATGCTTAACTTGCTATAATCTGTTGATTTTAACGGATAGTAGGTACAGAGATACACGTATAGCTAACGTCTCGGGGACGAACATAATATACTACTTTTTATCCCAGAAAACTAGAGTTCCCACGAGATTATAAAAAACCTGTACCTATGACGAAGCTGCGGGGTTTTTTTTTAAATTATATAGACTAGCGCTTGGCTGCAATCAGACCTGCTAGCAAGTGATGATGCAGCCTAAGATGGAGCGCGCTTGCCTAGAAGTTGCCTATTCACTCTTGACTTGAAGGTACCCATATTATAGGTCGAAGGGAAAACTGGCGCCGGAAGGGCGTTCTATATCCTAGCGGTTCGAATTAGGAAAGAGTATCACCTATGTTTATGATTAGGAGATTGTAGCAATGTAATAATGACAACTTTGTGCTAAAGGGGCAGATGCTTGCTTGCTCGCCACAGCGATATCGTAAATCATACAAAATATTCATAAAGCACATTCATTTCAGAGTTGCGCTTTATTTTTTTATCGGATATCGCGTGATTGAAGCAAAGGCTATAAAGGGCTATGAATTACAGTCCCGACGCATTAAGGATGTTTAAATCACGCTTTCATGTGATATACAATGTTGCGTATACAATTATATGCCAATTTGATTTAAAATGACTGTTTGGTTCGGTTATAGGCGGTTATACAAGTGGAAATATTAAGTGCAAACACGATTACCGTATTGAAAACAACTTTATACAAGTATAAATTCAAAATTTGCAAACCCCCGACACAAAACTCTCTAAAAAGTAAATAACTTTCAAACGGCTGAACCAATTTTCTTGGATTGTAGCTAAGAACACTCTCGATCAAACCACCTTTCAAACAAAAAAAAAACTAAATTAAAATCGGTCCATTCGTTTAGGAGCTACGATGCCACAGACAGATACACAGATACACAGACACACAGATACACACGTCAAACTTATAACACCCCTCTTTTTGGGTCGGGGGTTAAAAATACTGTTAAAATCGATACCTAGATAGTATCTACCAGTTAGCTAGGTTACCTAGTAATCCAAAACTCACCTATATTGAAATTGGTGTTATTCAATAAATACTAACCTATTACAATAAAATAGATTTAAAAAAAAACATTTAAATATGTTTAGAATTGATAATTTTTGAAGTCATTGTATTCATTACTCGTTATATAATTAGGTACCTAGTTAGCGAAACAGTTTTGCGAAGGAAAGCGTCGAAGAATTAATTACAATAAATACATTTTATATTAAGTACTTTTATTTCAGAGGTATTACAGCGATTCTCCTAAATACAATAACATTATTATATGTACTTATATACCTACTTGACAATCTGAGTATACAAATCCATACCAATATTATAAATGCGAAAGTGTGTCTGTCTGTCTGTCTGTCTGCTACGTTTTCACGGCCCAACCGCTGAACCGATTTTAATGAAATTTGCTACAGACTTGGAATACATCCCGGGGAAGGACATAGGCTACTTTTTATCCCGGAAAATCAAAGAGTTCCCACGGGATTTAAAAAAATCGAAATCCACGCGGGCGAAGCCGCGGGCATCCCCTAGTTATGTATAATTCGCGACAGGTCGACATGGCAATCGGTGTGAGGACCCCTCGTCTCAGACCCCGATTAACATGTCGATCAGTCGCGAGTATTTATCTATCATTTCTTAATTCCATATTATTACTAGGTATTAGTTACCAATTAAGTAGGTATCATATTTTTTGCAATTGCAACCTAAGGCTGAGATCTATAGAGCGTACTTGACTTTGCTCAGAAAAAGACACTGTTAAAACGAGACAGCGTTATACCGCTGGCATAAATCTGTCTCGTTTTAACTGAAACTTAAGTCTAAGCAAAGTCAAAGTGCGCTCTATAGATTTCAACCTTAATGTTGCAAAGTCAGACCAATCAAAGTGCAAAATAAATAAATAGTAATTCCTAGCTTCTGAAGTATGTACCTACATACTAGGAAAAAACTATGTCAATCGATCAACCAGCCTGTTTGCCTCCTCTGCTGAACCTTCCTTCACCTTCCTTCCTTTCTTCCCTTCCCCTGAGACCTTCGGGGGGGGAAACGTCACTACACACTGTTCTCCACCAACCTCATCCACATTCTTAAGGTCGTCAGTCCAGCGGGCTGGAGCCTTGGAGGTCACCCCACACTGCTCTTGCTGGTACGCGGTCTTCACTCCAAAACACGTCTGCCCCAGCGGCCATCGATACAGCGAGAGAAATTTAGCTTCCCTCTGCCACTTCAGGTTTCTAATTCGTTTAGTCGCACTTTGGTTCTCTTACCGATTTCCTCGTTACAGATTTTGTCCCTCAGAGAGACACCCAACATACTCAACCCGCTCCATAGATAAATAAGCGACTATGAACTTGTGGACGAAGCCAAATGTCATTGTCCACGTTTCAGGCTTCATACGTCATCACAGGTAGGATGACGTCTTTAGGCTATGATACATCGACGAATTGAAGTCTTGACGCAAACTGTGTAGAATAAGAAAATTGATTAAAAACGTATTGCAAGAAAGTAAGTGAAATGAAGACTTAAATCTTCTATTCGGCGAACAGGGTTTTGCTCCCGGGCACGCACCTATAACTTTTCGAAGGCATTTTAAAAGCAATTAAGTATCACTAGGAAAATATCGTGCGGAAACCTGCATGCCATGAGAGTTCTTCATATTAATGTTGTCAAAAGTGTGTGAAGTCTGCCAATCAGCTACATTTGGCCAGCGTGGTAGACTATGGCCTAACCCCTCTCATGATATAACCACTATAGGCTATCACAGCTTACCAGCAATACGCGTAACTGCAATTACATTTTACAAGGCATGATATTATCTATTATAAATCAAATCTTTGAAAAGAGCAACCGCCGAGTTTATTGCTGGCTCTTCTCGGTAGGAATGGCATTACGGACCAGTACATGCATTTGACGATTCAAAAGTACTAGATGTAAAAGTATAATTGAATTAAAAATATATTTTTTTAGTGAAAAGTTGTCAATACCAGTAACGAAGCTGTTAAACTCCTGTGATGATTAGAAAATTTACAGCTAGCATACAATATAGCGAAATGATTAAATTAGAAGCCGACGACTATTATTAAATCTATATAAGGCGAGTCGGGAATCTAATCTGACATTGCCCTAATACGGAGGCCGCGACGGCGATTCTAAGGCGGTCCGGACGCAAATGGACTTCTAATGTCGTACGATTTTGATGCTGTTTCGAGCTGTTGATAGGGCTACTTAGATACAGGATGTTCTGGAATACACATAAAGATAACTATTAGTTAATGAATGAAAAATTCCTGACTTACGCACTGACTGCGTGTGAGGTTGCGACAGCGATTCTATGGCGATCCGACACAGATGATCTTCTAGTGTCTTACGATTTTGATGGTGTTTCGAGCTGTTGATAGGGCTACTTAGATACAGAATGTTCTGAAATAACACATAAAGATAACTATTACTTAATGAAACATAAAAAGTCCTGACTTACGCACTGACTGCGTGTGAGGTTGCGACAGCGATTCTATGGCGATCCGACACAGATGATCTTCTAGTGTCTTACGATTTTGATGCTGTTTCAAGCTGTTGATAGGGCTACTTAGATACAGAATGTTCTGAAATAACACATAAAGATAACTATTACTTAATGAAACATAAAAAGTCCTGACTTACGCACTGACTGCGTGTGAGGTTGCGACAGCGATTCTATGGCGATCCGACACAGATGATCTTCTAGTGTCTTACGATTTTGATGGTGTTTCGAGCTGTTGATAGGGCTACTTAGATACAGAATGTTCTGAAATAACACATAAAGATAACTATTACTTAATGAAACATAAAAAGTCCTGACTTACGCACTGACTGCGTGTGAGGTTGCGACAGCGATTCTATGGCGATCCGACACAGATGATCTTCTAGTGTCTTACGATTTTGATGGTGTTTCGAGCTGTTGATAGGGCTACTTAGATACAGAATGTTCTGAAATAACACATAAAGATAACTATTACTTAATGAATACATAAAAAGTCCTGACTCACGTACTGACTGCGTGTGAGGCTGCGACAGCGATTCTATGGCGATCCGACACAGATGATCTTCTAGTGTCTTACGATTTTGATGGTGTTTCGAGCTGTTGATAGGGCTACTAGATACAGGATGTTCTGAAATAACACATAAAGATAACTATTACTTAATGAATACATAAAAAGTCCTGACTTAAGCACTGACTGCGTGTGAGGCTGCGACAGCGATTCTATGGCGATCCGACACAGATGATCTTCTAGTGTCTTAGGATTTTGATGCTGTTTCAAGCTGTTGATAGGGCTACTAGATACAGGCTGTTCTGAAATGACATAAAAAGAATAAAGATTTAACTATATATAATGTATACTACTTATCAATAAGTACATATAAAATAATTTAATTTGATTTTTAATTTAATATTTGGTTTTGTTTCTGTCAACGTTCTACACCAAGTACCAAAATTTTAGATTTGTAACTCATTTTGTCCACGAGCTAGAGACCTGGGACATGGGGACGGACAGACAGATGGTAGGTACTACGTAGGTAACCTAATCTAGGTAAGGTAGATGACCTAGGTAGGTCACGACTCGAAAAAAAGGCCGACGGGGTCTGAAGCATTCATTTATTTTGACACCTAAGCTTTGCTGTCAATTTTCGACAGTCAGGACGTTGTCAGGACTAATAATATTATAGATAGAAATGAGTGACGCCATTGCCAGACGTATCGTCCAATGGACACTATAAATCCATACATAATATTATTAATGCCATAGTGTTTGTCTGTCTGTCTGCTAGCTTTTCACGGACCAACAGCTCAACCCATTTTGATGATATATCGTACAGAGTTTACATCCTGGGGCCCTCCCCAAAGCATAGGCTACTTTTTATCCCGGAAAATCAAATAAGTCCCATGGGATTTTTTTTAAAACAAAACCCACGCGGACGAAGTCGCGGGAATCATCTAGTTTCATGTAATTAATGTTGATGCTGCTTCAAGACGCTTAATATATATTTTAAAATAAGAAGTTTAGTTTGGAAGAATGATGGTTAAGTATTTGTTCAAACTTTGGTCCATCATCCTTCCATTTTCCCCAGACAATGGCCAATTAAACAGTTAATTCGACTTTTACGAAGCCCTTTCTTGCTTATTATCGCCATAATCGAATGAAAATGATCGGTTTTTTGACACCCTGTATATAAATAAGGTGAACGTCCCTCTCAATAAGGCATACAATGCAAGAGATAAGTCGCGCTATCATTGGTATTCTAATAAAGAATTTTGGATCGTGATCGCGTTTCATTTACGATTCTGTGTGATTTCACTGCGATTCCGAATGGTAACGTTACTGTGAGAATGCTAATAACGTTGTCATAATATATCAATTTAAGTGCCGTGTATAATCAGGAGAGTAATGGAAAGAAAGATAAGTTAAATCCACAAAATATGATACTCAGTATATTGAAGAATAAAGAAAAAACCGGCCAAGTGCGAGTCAGACTCGCGCACCGAGGGTTCCGTACTCGGGTCATTTTTCCGACATTGAGCACGATAAATCAAAAACTATCACACTTCACACTAATATTATAAAGGCGAAAGTTTGTATGTGTGTGTGTGTGTGTGTGTGTGTGTGTGTGTGTGTGTGTGTGTGTGTGTGTGTGTGTGTATGTTTGTTACTCCTTCACGCAAAAACTACTGGACGGATTTGGTTGAAATTTAGAATGGAGATAGATAATATCCTGGATTAGCACATAGGCTACTTTTTATCCCGGAAAATCAAAGAGTTCCCACGGGATATCAAAAAACCTGATTCCACGCGGGCGAAGTCGCGGGCATCGGCTAGTTACGCATAAAAATAAATAAAAATCTGTTTTAGAATGAATCTGCCTTATGATACCCCACTTGGTATAATTATTATCTTACTTTGAAAATTGAAAGACATTTAAATTTTTTTTAATGATGTAATCACAAATTCATAGTTTTCCGATTTATTCCTTTACTTGTGCTATAAGACCTACCTGACTGCCAAATTTCATGATTCTAGGTCAACGGGAAGTACCCTATAGGTTTCTTGACAGACAGACAGACAGACCGTATAAGGGTTCCGTTTTTCCTTTCGAGGTACGGCACCCTAAAAATGGGGAATTAAACACTCCATAAAAACATGAAAACTTGAACGGGATAGACAAAGGACCTCAACCTTAAAAAACAGCTGCCTTCCTGATGCAATACCGGGAAGCCGTAAGCAGAGATATCGGAGAACGGAAGAGTATTAAGTACGTAGTAGTAGTAGAAGACGTAGGTCACTGCACAACACCTTCAGTAGGGCAGGTATACCAGGGCACGGTAACCATGAAGATATGGTACGGTACCAAGAATAAAGTGTATTCTAATAAAAACTGCAGTTAACTAATACACTATGGACCAATTCTTAGGTAAAAGTACCTACATGTAGGTATAGGTTAAGAAGGGTCTTCTTCTTCTTCCAGCCCTTATCCCATGCTACGTGGGGTCGGCACAACATGTCTTCCTCTTCCACTCTCTTCTGTCATCCATCAACTTATCATCTACCCCTTTTATACGCATATCCTCTTTCACGCAATCCATCCACCTTTTCTTTGGTCGTCCTCTTCTCTTTTCTCCATCCACATGCATATTTAACATTCTTCTAGTGATATGACTCTCTTCCCTCCGCATTACATGCCCATACCATGCCAGCCTATTACTCCTCATTTTTTCTACCACTGGTGCTACTTTTAAACTTCCCCTTATATATTCATTCCTTATCATATCCATTCTTGTCACAGCACACATCCATCTCAACATTCGCATTTCGGTCGCATGTACTCGTCTTTCATCCTTCCCTTTTACCGCCCAACATTCTGAACCATACAATGTGACAGGTCTAACGACAGTTTTGTAAATTTTCCCCTTAAGTTTAAGGGGCATTTTCGGGTCGCATATAACACCTGAGACCTGTCGCCATTTCATCCATCCCGCATTCATTCTATTGTTCACGTCTCGATCAATGCTACCGTCACTTTGGAAGAGCGAACCGAGGTACCGGAAATTGGAGCAGACAGGTAGAGTTACGCCATCCAAAGAGATATCAGAGAAACTGGAGGGGCCACCGAAGTCACAGAACAGATGTTCTGTCTTCGTTCGGCTGATCCTCAGGCCAACACTCTCCAATTTCTCTTGCCATCTACGCAGTCTGCTCTGGACGTCGGCCGCATCTTCTCCGACAAGCACAATGTCGTCGGCAAACAGCATGCACCAGGGCGCTTGTTCCTGTATGTTTGACGTCAGAGAATCCATTACCAGGACAAACAAATGAGGACTTAAAGCCGATCCCTGATGCAAGCCTACTTCCACATTGAACTTGTCCGTAACGCCAGCTTCTGATCTGACCCTTGTACTCGCTCGTCTATACATCGCTTTCACAAGCCTCACATACTTCTCAGGCAATCTCTTCACTTTCATAGCCCACCACAAAACTTCGCGAGGAACTCTGTCATATGCCTTTTCAAGGTCGATAAATACCATGTGCAGGTTTCTATGTGCATTCTTGTATTTCTCGCAGAAGGGTAAAGATTAATAATACAAGTGTAAATTAAAAATTTATAACACCCCCGACAAGTGAAGGTTAAAGTAACTAGAAAAGAGCTGATAACTTTCAAACGGCTGAACCGATTTTCTTGGATTATAGCTAAGAACACTCTCGATCAAGCAACCTTTCAAACAAAAAAAAACTAAATTAAAATCGGTTCATTAGTTTAGGAGCTACGATGCCACAGACAGATACACAGATACACACGTCAAACTTATAACACCCCTCTTTTTGGGTCGGGGGTTAATAAGTAATAGCCATTATTAGCTTAACTCGCAGGCTAGATTGTAATATTAGTAGAGTAGCAATACTTTACGATTAAAAAACTCTTATTTCATTTAACAAATCGGTGTACTATATCCCGTATATTATGTAAAGCGTTAAGCGTACCACCTTTGACCCAGGGACCTTTGATTTACGCTTGCATGGTGTCGCTGTTTAAACGTGGTGTAATGGTTAAACCGTGTAACATCTTACACCGTGTGCGGGTAACATTTAATTAATTGCATAGATTTCTCCTTCATTTAGTAATTTATTTGAAATCGAATTCAAAGGTAACGCAACTTTCATTAGTCAAACGATTAAAGATAGACTTTGAACTACGCGACTGCGACAAGCGAAAGCGTCACGCGACAATTGTGACTTTCGAGGTGACATCTGCGCACTGTGGATTGGCAGACTTCACACACCTTTGAGAACACTATGGAGAACACTCCATAATGTTATCAAGAAGAGATGTTTTCCTTCACCGTTATAGCAAGTGCTATTTAATTACTTAAATCGCACATAGTACTTAACTCCGAAAACTTAGAGGTGCGTGCCCGGGATCGAACACCCGATATCCGATTAGGAGGCGGATTTCATAAAGCAACCGCTGAATGCTTGCAGGTTCTTCTCGGTAGGAAAAGCATTCTGAACCAGTGGCATGGCAGAGTGAGTCTGTCTGTCTGTCTGTCCGTCAGTCCGTCCGTCCGTCCGTCTGTCTGCCTGTCTTTTTTCAACGTTTTATATATCAATAAACCTAGATAATGACACGACAAATCGATATAACACTTAGTTTTGAGCGCACAATATCAAATAATGTAGTAATCACCGTTGTTTATACGAAGAAAGCACCGGCATGAGTCACCTACTCACGATAATAAAATAGACCACGATCCAAAAAGCAGATTTCGCTAAGAGTTGGCAAAAAACTGCCGGATGAAAAGAAAAGTATCTAGCTCGCAATTTTAATTTAGAACATGAGTAAATCCGGAAACTCTGGATAAGATTTTTTCACGTAATGGAGGTCAAATAGAGTATAGAATATTCAATAAAACCTTATGAAAAAAATGGTTCCAGCCCAAATTGAATACCAACAATTTTTCGGTCGGATTATCCGATTTTCCGTCTTATTTCCGCGGAAATAAATTGCAGAATTCGTTTAGGGGTGCTCCGTTCTTGGCTCGGTTGCTCTCTGGCCGCCGACAAACACGTTTGAGAGACGACGGCGTTTTCATCCAAAACGAGAAAATGATGGTATGTTTCCCATCAACCTCACGATTATATGAGCTGAATTGGTGGGAGACGCCGGATACTTGCTCTTGAAGTGTTTTCCAGAGCACCTTCTAGACTCTTTACTGTTTTATTTGGTCTCTTTTATTTAGTCACGCCTTTTTAGGGTTAGACATCTCTCCTATAGAGGTGGCTTTATGTTTTAGGTTCATCGAAATCAATCAATGATGTCGAGAATATAATATTATGCAAACCCGTGCTAAGGTACCGGCACAGTATAAAGATATTACTATGCTTACTCTATGGTACATAGTTACGCCTAAGATTGATGCGGGCACAGAAGCGGACTAACCTGGAAATGAAATAGCAGTTTTAAAAAACCCATACACCCTAATTGATTTAAGCGACATCGCACCGAAACGTGTAACGTTGCTTCTCAAAGCGGCTTCCCTCGAAAAAGGCGATGATGTTATGGAAAATAACATTATCAGAAAATTGAGAATTTCTTTCGGAGTCTGGTTTTTTTTTTTTATTCAATTGGAAAGGGTATGGCAGCTTTACAAAACCCGTACACCCAGTCAATGCCTATGCGGCATCGTACCGGCACGCTAAATCGCTCGACGGACAATGTTGCGTCTCAAAGCGACTCCCCTCTACAGACGTATTGCTCGTTCGCTCCATCCACAGTTTGTAGGTCAATGGAGGAAGTTGTGAAACAGAAGCACTCGTTTGATGAATGACGATGATGTTATGGAAAGTCTTATTCGTACAGAAAATTCCATTTCATTCGAAGCTTCGAGTTGTTTTTTTACTAACCCCCGACCCAAAAAGAGGGGTGTTATATGTATGACGTGTGTATCTGTCTGTGGCATCGTAGCTCCTAAACCAATTTTTATTTAGT
This sequence comes from Maniola jurtina, assembly GCF_905333055.1. Classification (NCBI taxonomy): domain Eukaryota; kingdom Metazoa; phylum Arthropoda; class Insecta; order Lepidoptera; family Nymphalidae; genus Maniola; species Maniola jurtina. Next base: position 4,528,244 of record NC_060051.1, read on the forward strand.
TTTTTTTTTTGTTTGAAAGGTGGCTTGATCGAGAATATTCTTAGCTATAATCCAAAAATATCGGTTCAGCCGTTTGAAAGTTATCAGCTCTTTTCTAGTTACTGTAACCTTCACTTATCGGAGGTGTTATAAATTTTTAATTTACACTTGTTCCATGGCCAATCATCGTAGCCTAAGCTACTCTTGTTGTTCCGTTGCACTGCGATTGAACAATAAACAAACATCCTTTTGCATTTTTGATATTTTAGTAGAGACGTTTGATGTGGGCCGAGTTTGTTGTGGCCTCTTCTCAGATCTGGGCGCGTTTGGAACCCTCATAGCTTTAGTTTTAAATTAACGTAATTAATTATCACCACTACATCATTGTTCGTCAATCAGAAAGTATACGATAGTGGCCAATTTGAATAAATGTCTTTGACTTTGACTTAACTGAGCCGTCCCAGTTACGCTTGGACGGAATGTCTGAAAATCTATTCTAACTACATTATACTTCGAGATATCCTACGCAAAATCTCAGTTATCTAAATCTAGTGTTTTGAGCTGTAAGTAGGTAGGTACGTTGATATTTTAGTCAGTCTGTATAAATTAACCTTAAACTACGTTTTAAAGACTACTCTGTCAAATTTACTTGAATATATTTGTGGAAATTCAGTGATGATATCACCATCATGAAATTCAATGTGCTTACATAAACTAAGTACACACGTAATGTCATCTAAGTATTGCTTCTAATGATTTCCACGAAGTTCAAAGGCGAAATTCGTATAGGTAGGTACTTTAATTAAAAGTCAAGCAAAAAACAAAATATATTTAAATGCTAAACAGGCCCCGAGTCAATAAGTAGGTATAGAAATGGTAAAGTAGTACGAACTTCTTGCATCATTCTCATAATATAATCTATAATATAAAAATGAATCGCAAAATGTGTTGGTAAGCGCATAACTCAACAACGCCTGGACCAATTTGGCCAAATCTTTTTTTAAAATGTTCGTTGAAGTTCAAGGATGGTTTTTACGGCGAGAAAAATTAGAATTATTGCTGGAAAAACCCTAAAAATAGCCCTTTTCTTTTTCCCATACAAATGATTTCTAACTAAAACGTAGTCAATTTGAGCTTTATTGCTATGGTATAAAGTTCATATTAAATTACAAGCACTCACTGTTGTCTAAGCAATGTAGGTGTGTTCCTAACGTCAACGGTTCTGTTCAGGAGAATTTTTTAAAATACGTAGGCACAAAAACTGCCACATTACAAATCTTTTTGACAGGACGAAGTCTGTCGGGTCAGCTAGTAATATATAAGAATACTTTAGCATTCCTTAGTTTTACTTAAAATGCGAACAAGTAAGTCGCTGAAATTCGTAAAACGAAATTTACATTACGAAATTAGCGGCACGAAATTAGTTTCACGACATTAATTTAATCATCAATTGCACGTGTAAGCGTCTAATTTCATAATGCATGAAATTAATGTCGTGAAACTAATTTCGTGCCACTAATTTCGTGATGTAAATTCCGTTTTAGAGGCGTACCTACTACTGATATACGCGGCCCATACGACCTTGTTACTGTTAACTGATAATGAAATCATTTTTTTTAAGAATATTAGCCATGTTAAATGACTAATATTCCCCTTTCCTCTCCAACTAAGCGTCAGGCTTGTGCTAGGAGTAGGTACAACAATAGTGCAACGGGCGGGGTTTGAACCGTCGAGCTTTCGGTTTTCAGTCCACTCCTTTTGAGCTATTGAGGCTCGGAAATCATAATATGAATGAAACCTAACTCCAGAAAGTTTAAAGCACCGGGAAAATCGTGTTGCTCCGAGTTTTCTTCGATATACTTATCTATATTTTAATAAAAATTAGGAAAAACGGACTACATGTAACAATTTGCCATTCGAAAAAAGGCCACAAACTCACGCCTGCTTCAACCATACCTGCTACTATAACATCCATCTCAACCGGCTCATGATTGGTTCCAGCATGTCATGCGACACAGGTTACTGCCCTGATTGGTCGATTCAAAGTGTCAGTGACAGAGTTGCCATCGAAATACTGTACAGTACAATAAATAAATTCAGCGGCCACCACGGTTGAGTTTTCGTTACGCCATAATACTTAGAGCGTCAAAAAAACTTCGGTGTTATATCATTGCTGTTTTGAACTAGTTTTCAGAAAATAGAATTTTGAAAAAACAACGTTGCTAAAGAATCTAAGTATAAGCATAGAACGAACTCAGCTGAAAGTTGCCGAAACCGATCTCGCGAATCAATGTCGATTTTTCTTTAGCAGATTTTTAATTAATACACTACATGGCAGAAACTATATAATTGAACAAAATTTACGAATCCTCTGAATATAGAATTCCTCAGATGAGATATAGATTCATGTGTATCCACACTATATCATATTAATCACATTAATAATAATTATAAAGGCGAAAGTTTGAATGTATGTATGTTTATTTTTCACGCAAAAACTACTGAAGGGATTTGACTATTTAAACTGGAGATAGCCTTATACTTTGACTTAACACAAAGGCTACTTTTATTCCAGAAACCAGAAGTACCCGCGGGGTCAAAAAATCTATATCCACGTGGACGAAGTCGCGGGTATGTTTCGTGAAACGTGCTTTCAAAGTTTAGAAAATTTTGCAAGGAGCCATCTCGTTTTCTCTCGCGTGATTCACAGTCGATACCATTTCTATTACTTTATTTAGAATTCTGTGTGAACTGGATGAGTTTATACAATAGCCAAAATAACTAAAAAATACTCTACTAGAAGTATGTTAAGTCGGAAACATACTTTATTTTTATTTTAGAATAGAATAGAATGAGATTTATTTGTTGAGCCAACACATAATATATACTTACAATAAACATGTTACAAATAATATTTATTTATATACACGTTAGCCCTTGACTGCAAGACTTACACCTGGTGGTAAGTGATGATGCAGTCAAAGATGGAAGAAGATACTAATAAATCTAACACACAGCGTGTCGCTTGTTGGGTCGAGCAAAATCTTAATATTTTCAAGTAACTAATTAATATTTTCAACTGTTTGAGTTGTAGTGGATTTGTCAGTCAGTTTTTCATAAAAAGTTCATCATCATCTCAACCGTCACAGAATGGTATAGGCATAGGGTATGAGAGGTATAGGCCATAATTCACCACGCTGACCAAGTGCGGATTGGCAAACTTTACACCTTTGAGAACATTATGGAGAATCCTCAGGCATGCAGGTTTCCCCACGATATTTTCTACTACACCGTTAAAATAAGTGATACTTACTTAATTGCTTAAAATGCACATAGCTCCGAAATGATAGACAGGAGGATAGATAGGAGTCCAGGGTTCGATCCCAGGCCGTGTGGGCCTGGACTCCCGAATAGGAGACTTATTTTTTAACCAAGAGGTACCTACTAGGCTATCACCGTTTTAAAATAGTAAAGTAATCTTGCCAATTATTTCATAACAGATGATGCCCGAGACTTCGACCGATTTAGATTTTTTAAATACCCCATGGCAAGTCTTTGCTTTTCTGCGATGAAAAGTTGCCTATGTCAATTTTTGAGACGCATGCTACCTCTGTACCAGAATATAATCAGTTAATAGAATCAGTTAAACGGATGGGCTATTAAGAATCCCGTGGGAACTCTTTGATTTTCCGGGATAAAAATAATCCTTCCCCGGGATGTAAGCTAACTCTGTATCTTTCATCAAAATCGATTAATTTGTTAGGCTGTTAATAGCTAGCAGACAGACAGACACACTTTCGCATTTATAATATTGGTAAAGTATGTGTAATATGGATACTGAAATCTCCCGGTTTTGGAGTTAGGTACTTATAGAAAGTAGATTAATTTGATATTTTGTGCTTAGCACGCGTCGTCGGTTGAGTATGTTACTGACATTAGAAAAACAATTGTTCTTTGCTTGTTGTTTTCGTATTTATAGTCAGCCTATAGTGACGTATGTGGTAAACCGCCCAAAACTTCATGTGAGTACAGTCACTTCATATAATTAAGTATATCTAAATAAATTTAAAATATAAGAAAGCCCTTTTTAGTGTATTGAAAAGGATTGAACTTACAAAATACATAATTTCAAACACGACATCCAAACGTCATAATAGGAAATCCAGTGCTCACCTTCCATCTTCATCATCTGGCTTATTTCATTTTTTGAGAAGTATTCAGGAACACAAATAGTCCAGTCACTTTAGGGGAAAAAAGGGGCCAAACTCGGAATTTGAAATAATAAGCTGGAAACTCGTGTATAGCTTCATTTTGGTCTTCCAAAAGTTTTCTCAAAAGTTTCATATTATCTCGTGTCTGGTCGTAAGTTATTCGAGGTCAAAGGTCACGAAAATCGGTTTTTCGCAATTATCTACGTTTCTATGGTTTCAATGACTTCAACTAAACTAAGGTTAACTAAGGTTATCTAAAGGTAGTAATTATTTTGGTAAGAGATTGAGTAGCTACTTAGTACCTAAGATATTTAATAGTGTAGACTGTAGATTATGGTTAAGAATAGAACAAAAGGTCAGCGAAGGAGTCCTTAAGAAGAAACTAAAAGAAATATTTATTAGGGAGTACATCGCTGACTGACTTTATAGTGGAGTAAATAAAGCAGTAAAATAGCCAATTTTAGGAAGTCCTCAGGAACTGCTCCGATTTTGATGTTTTTTTTTTTGTATTATTAGTAAACTGTTAACATTAGAGGCTAGTTAAAGGCACGGCTTATGACATTATTGAGCGCTAACTCGCCAACAAACTGCGGCGCAGTTTGGCGAGATATACCTAGTCTATAAGGATTTTTTTGTCTTTAAAATTTTTTTTAAAAAAAACGCCTATTATAAAAATTAAAGATAAAAAAAAATTGGAATAAATTTTGTCCTAACTTTTTTCCATGCGCTCAACCCTTTTCGAGATAGAGGGTAGAGAGCATCCAGCGCTGAAGTATAGGTTAGTGTGGTTACATACTGTAATACAAGGTCAACCGAGAATCTCGGTGGATAATACCTTGTATTCAGTTACTAAATCATTATTTATTTATTCACAAGGTATATATAGGTATATTATATAGATATATAATAACTGTATATAATATTGTAGGTAGTATAATTAGCTCGAACAAATACGTACCTACTCAGCGCAGGAAACTTTATATTGTGTACTTAGTGATGACAGAGACAGGGCGTATGGCGCTTATTCAAAATTATAAATATTTTGTCTTATTACAGATAAAATGGCTCCTTTTGCAACAGAATCGCCTCCATACAAAGAAATCGAAGATCCGTTTCCGAAGCTTGTGCCCCCACAAGCGGCTCCGAGAAAATACGAAATAATGTACCATAATGTGCTTGTATTTTCCTACCTGCATATAGCAGCACTGTATGGAATGTATCTATACTGTACCGAGGCTCAATGGAAAACATTAATTTTTCGTAAGTATTTAAATAATAGTGTCTGTCTAATTACAACTAAGAGGGAAAAATAGCGACAAATTGTAAAAGAAATAGATTGCATATCCCCGCGATTAACTAAAATTTAAATTTTAATTATAATCGACGTGTGCTGACTGTTTATAATAATTTTATACGTTAGCCCCATTTTCTTCTATGGAGGTTCACGTAGCAGAAAACATAGGACTATAATTTGGACTACATCAATAATAATACAGATTTTTTCATCAAAAAATAATACGTTTAAACGACCCACTCGTAATCTAATACAAAATTTACTAGAACTCTCTCTCTAACACTCTCTATAAAACTGTTAGGTTAGTATTTACGCCATAGACTATTGAAAGTGCGCTGTTAAGAGGGCTCTCTCCGTCACTCGTTTCCACTCGTTTCCACTCGTTTCATACAATCGTAGTTCCAATTTCATTTGAATATTAAGCAACCTAAGTCCATGAAATTTTGCAGACATATTCTAGAAACCAATATCTATGTCTGTGGTTTTCCAGATTTCTGTTAAAATATTCGGTTTCAAAGTTACGCGGTCTTAAAATTTTCATACAAATCTTGGAGCCCCTGTAATTTTAAAACTGCATATTTTTAGAAAAATCTAAAACACCACATGCACAGATATTAGTTTCTAGAATATGTCTGCAAAATTTCATGGACTTTGCTTGCTTAATATTCAAATGAAATTGGAACTACGATTGTATGAAACGAGTGGAAACGAGTGACGGAGAGAGCCCTGTTAACCCTTAATTTTACAGACAGAAATTAAGAGGACAATGTGATTGACCTGTCACTCTCTCCTTTAGCCTGGTTTTAGTCAGATCTCTCTATCTATATATAGATAATCATAAGGTACAGACGTAAGCTCGTTTCACAAAGAGCCATACGGACAAAAAGTCGTAGACTTTCACAACGCCAGTTTCTTGAAAAATGTTCTACATTCACAGTTCTCCCACAGAGAAGCAAGTAACCATAAGCGTTAGCGTACATAATATTATGTAGGGTTAACATCCTAACCAACGCACACGAACCATGTTTACCCAATGTTTCTGCCGCGTGTAACTTCAAAACAAGAAAGAATTAGGCATCTACTATAAGCTATCTACGGAGAGAAGTTAAGAGTGTTGAACCGGCATGAGCTATTCTTATGCCATTTTGCCCCCCTATATTTTATTAAACACTGCATTTATGTAAAACATGTATATACTACTTTGTAGAATATTTCCTGTTTTATTAAATTGACAGACAACATTTTGCAATTTATTCATAGTTTATCTTTTATTGCCTAAAATACCAAAAGACTATTACTGAATTTTGGATTTCGTGTCATCTTTGACGTTCACTACATCAAAAGTTACTTGGTCGATTCTCACAAAGAGATATATTTACCAAAGAAAAGGTCCTGAACTAATAAGATGACAGAACCAAATCTTTCGTTTGGCATTTTTTACATTATAAAAATTCAAACAAAAAAGTCATAATTTCATAAAACTACAGACACATAAAACTGTCATTTAGGTGGGTTATTTTCCTTCATTTATAAATAAAACTAAGTACTCATTAAAGAAGAACATATTTGCAATATAAACAGAAAAAAAAAATTTAAATTTAATTAATATTTGTTTCCAAAAAATAATCTTGAAACACACTACAAAACCGTGCAACAAGCAATAGTAAATTGAACTAGGAAATTAGTATCGGCCGAGGCCTCTCCGAGAACGGACGTAACGCTTGTTTGCTTAGCAATTGTTATCGGATTATTTACGATTTACCTGAAATTGTAGTGCGACTATCACTTCTCAATACTAGGTATTTTTAATACTCGCTATTTTTTCTTAAAGATAGATTAAAACTTTTTGTATATTTTTAAATTGTGTTTATATGATGCTGTAAGGAATTGCATTCCTAAATCCTGGTGATCCCTCGGGATTTTAAAGGATCATCCGTTTAGATGTTTTTTACGTGGTACAGAAATGCGTTGCATCCCGGGGATGGGCTATTACGGATAGGCTACTTTTGTCCTGGAAAATCAAAAGTTCCCACGGGATTTTTAGAAACCTAAATCCACGCGGGTGAAGCTGCGGGCATCAGCTAGTTAATAAATAAGTATTGCCTCGAGCAAATAGCTGCATTGGTATCTATTGTTCCCTGTCATTGAGAGGGAACAATTTAATTTTCAAAATTTGAAAAAATTTGTAAAACGCGATTTTGGTAGAGAATAGATCAATGCCTATCAGAGCAGTGGCATTGATCTATATTTTTAATAATTTCTAAAAAATAAATTTTTAACTGTTTAAATTTTACATGGGTTTCACATTTATTTCAAGAGCTTTTATAAATATGTAAAACTCAATACTCAAGGTTTCATTATACCGTTTGTGATAAGGAAAACCATGTTTTTAAATAAACGGAAAGTTGAATTTTGTATAATTAGTTATTGACTAGAATTATAATTTTTCAGAATCAAATATTCTTAAAGGCTTATAGTTTTACAATTATTACCGGCTGACAATGCTATATCCCAATAGCCTTGCTATTTGTCCTAGCCGCTAAATAAAATTTTGATGATTCATCGTCCTTTTATGGCATTAGCGCGGTTTCTTGTATTCCATTATGATTTCTTTTTTTTCATTTGCATAATAGCATTAGTTTATTGTCTTTTACAGCATTAGTACGGTATTTTGTATTTAGATTTTGGTTGTATACATTGTACACTCTACCATAACACCTGAAACAATAGGATAATTACTATCATTTGCACGTGGTCATCCCTCGTGGATCTTTATGATGGTTTTATTTTTGAACTAGCTATTACCCGCGGCATCGCTCGCGTGATTCAAGGTTTTAATAATAATTGAGGTTTGTTACAATATTTTATGCAATGCCTAAGTTATTTTATCATGTGTTTTAGCATGCTATCCTGCGGGAACTATTTGTTTTTTTTGAAAGGAAAAGTAGTCTATAATACTTTTTCCTCGACTATGTCTATGCAAAACAACCGGCCAAGTGCGAGTCACACTCGCGCACTAAGAGTTCCGTACTCGGCTATTTTTTCCAACATTTTGCACGATAAGTCAAAAACTATTATGCATAAAAATAAATAAAAACCTGTTTTAGAATGTAGACGTAAAGTCCTTTCGTATGATACCCCACTTGGTATAGTTACCTTAGTTTGAAAATTGAAACATTTTTTTTTTAATTCGCAGTTTTCAGATTTATTCCTGTACTTGTGCTGTAAGACCTACCTACCTGCCAAATTTCATGATTCTAGGTCAACGGGATGTACCCTATAGGTTTCTTGACAGACACGACGGAAAGACAGACAGACAACAAAGTGATCCTATAAGGGTTCCGTTTTTGCTTGAACCCTAAAAAAATGACGTCAATTCATAGCTCTGTTGTGGCGTTATTGAATGACAAATGCGTGAAAAATAGTATGCTATCCCGCGAGAAGTGTTCATATAATATTTTTCGGGAGAAAAAGTTGCATTTATTACTTACTAGCTGATGCCCGCGACTTCGTTCGCGTGGATGTAGTTTTTTAAAAATTCCGTGGGAACTCTTTGATTTTCCGGGATAAAAAGTAGCCTATATGCTAAACCAGAGTATAATCTATCTTTATTCTAAATTTCAGCCCAATCCGCCCAGTAGTTTTTGCGTGAAGGAGTAACAAACACACACACACACACACTCACATACAAACTTTCGCCTTTATAATATTAGTGTGATGTGACTAGCTGATACCCGCGACTTCGTTCACGTGGATGTAGGTTTTTTAAAATTCCCGTGGGAATTTTTTGATTTTCCGGGATAAAAAGTAGCCTGTGTGCGAATCCATGGTATAATCTATCTGCATTCTAAATTTCACCCCAATCTGTTCAGTAGTTTTTGCGTGAAGGAGTAACAAACATACACACACACACACACATACATACAAACTTTCTCCTTTATAATATTAATGTGATTAGATTCTCAGCTATGTCTTTGCAAAAAAAAAAGCGTCCATCCGTAACTCTGTTGCGGCGTTATTGAATGACGAATGCCTGAACGATAGCATGCTATCCTGCAGGAACTGTTTGGTTTTTAGAGAGAAAAGTAGCTTATTTCACTTTTTAGATTCTCCACTATGTCAGTGCAAAAAATGCCGTCAATCCGTAGCTCTGTTATGGCGTTATTGAACGACAAATGCGTGAAAAATAGTATGCTATCCCGCGGGAAGTGTCCATATTTTTCGGCAGAAAAAGTCTCATTTATTACTTATTAGGTTTTCAGCTATGTCTTTGCAAAAAAAAGCGTCAATCCGTAGCTCTGTTGCGGCGTTATTGTACGACAAATGCGTGAAAAATAGTATGCTATCCCGCGGAAAGTGTTCATATTTTTCGGGAAAAAAGTTGCATTTATTACTTATTAGGTTCTCAGCTATGTCTTTGCAAAAAAAGCGTCAATCTGTAGCTCTGTTGCGGCGTTATTGAATGACGAATGCCTGAACGATAGCATGCAGGATTGCAGGAACTGTTTGATTTTTAGAGAGAAAAGTTGCTTATTTCACTTTTTAGATCCTCCACTATGTCAATGCAAAAAATTGACGTTAATAAATAGCTCTGTTGTGGCGTTATTGAACGACAAATATACGAGAAAATAGTATGCTATCCCGTGGGAACTGTTTGTTTTTTCTGGAAAAAGTAGCATATATCACTTGCAAGGTCTTCAACTATGTTTACGCAAAAAAATGCCGTCAATCCGTAGCTCTGTTGCGGCGTTATTGTAGGACAAATGCGTGAAAAATAGCGTGCTGTCCCTTGGGAACTGTTTGTTTATTTTGGAAAAAAAGTAGTCTGTATCACTTGTTATGTCTTCAATTATGTCTGTGCAAAAAATGCCGTCAAACCGTAGCTCTGTTGCGGCGTTATTGAACGACAAATGCGTGAAACACAGCGTGCTATCCTGGGGAAACTGTTTGTTTTTCCGGGATAAAAAGTAGCCTATGTCCTTTCCCGGAAAATATCCTAAGTTGGTACCAAATTTCATCAAAATCGGTTCAGCGGTTGAGCCGTGAAAGCGTAGCAGACAGACAGACAGACAGACAGACACACTTTCGCATTTATAATATTATTATACTATATATAGCTCGATTACCACTCACTCACTCATTGACATAATTGTTCTCCTAGAAAGAGAAGGAAAATGATATAATGATGTAGGGGAGATGTGTTCGGGTGGGGGAGTCAACTGGGGAAAAATTATGACATTTCGGAAAAACAAGATGGCGGCCTTCGTCATTTTTGCAGCTCCTTTGTTTTTTAAGGGACTCCTTTCAAACTCGCAACTATTAAAGAATGTAGTAAACGGTTACCAGAAAATGTGGAAAAAATTGGAAAAACAAGATGGCGGCCGAGCCGTAGCGTTTCAAAATTTTTAATTTTTCGACCCCGAACCGCGGCGTCACAGATCCGAAACGGGGTAATCGAGGATAATTATTTTTTCTGGTTTTGCCCACGATTATCCTGTATTTTGACAAAACGGGAGTGGTTTTTAAAAATTCAAGATGGCGGCTGTCATGGCGGCCATTATGTTAGAGGTACGAAAAAACGCAATTTTAAAAGTTAAATATCCCAAGGTTGGCAACATCGGAGCGATTCGGCTTCTATGAAACGATTGTACGTATAGACTCGAGGTATGGATTGGTGGGAAAAAAATTCCCCATTTTTAGGGAAAATTCTAGATTTTCGGGAAAATGTAAAAAATCGAAATACGGACTTTTCACAAAATCCGAGTATGAGCGATTACGTGTTTTGCTCGTACAAATGACATTTGGTTATTTTTGTCGCCGGAGACTGGCAACACTGGAATTTATCAAAGTAAAAGTGACTTTCGACACGGTCTTTTTCACGGTATCCCCTTTCGCGTGGGTGCGAGCGAGAGGAGAGATTGAAACGTCATCGGGAGCGGTATATCCTGTAGTTAATAGGAAAATTATGAAACCGTATAAAATATTTCTGTAAAACGAGTTGGCGGCCATTTTGTATTTTTTTTCATTTTTCGAAATTTTGAACACGTTTTTGAGGCAGTTGGCAACATTTTGGAAAGTCAATATGTATGAATCGATTGTGTGTCTCGGCTGGCAGTATGGAGATATGCAACCGGTGTTGCCACTTTTGGGGAGATTTTCGAGATTTTCAACTAAGAAACTCCTGTAAAATTTTGTATGAAAATTTTTTTTTTCACTGATGGTGTCGTATAGAAAACAAAAACTTAGTAAGCCAAAATTATGGAGACAGCTGATGATTGAGGTTTTCGAAGACGGGTGAAGGGTCCGCTTGAGGTATTGAAGATAGGTGGGGGGTGCTCGAGCAAATATCATTAATGACGTCATCCAATTGCCAAAAAGCTGAAAAAAAATTTAAAATGGCGAAAAAAAGATGGCCGCCATACAAATTTCGCCGGCGTCCAGCTCGGAGGGTATAAAAGATGGAGGTGCGGTTTCTTGGCAAAAGAGGATCAAGATCGAAAGGTTTACTCGATGAATAGAAAAAAAATTCAAAATGGCGGAATTTAATTTTCCATACATTTTGTATGGCGAATATTGAATGCCTCATTCTCCTAGAAAGAGACAAGAAACGATACGATGATGTTTGGAAGATATGTTCGGGTGCGGGATGGGAGTCGGGAAAAATTATGACATTTCAAAAAAAACAAGATGGCGGCCTATATGATTTTTGTAACTCTTTTGTTTTCCAACCGATTTCGTTGAAACTCACAATCTTTGAAGAAAGTACCAAACGATTAATAGAAAAAGTGGAAAATTTTGGAAAAACAAGATGGCCGCCGTACAAATTTCGTCTGTGTCTATCTCGGAGGCTATAAAAGATGGAAGAGTGGTTTCTTGGCAAAAGATGATCAGGGTCCGAAGGTCTACTCGGTGAAACAAACTCTGCATGCTCGCGGACCACTTTAGTGGTCCGCGCACCCACTCACCCTACTAAATTATTATCCTAATTTACAAAAAAATAATATGGATATCGTTTTCAGGGGTTTTCAGGGTGCTGATTTTGATAATGACATTTATTTTCAAATCCAAGATGGCGGACTTACATTTTCTACAAAAAATAGAAATGCCTGTCATTTTATGGGGTTTTTCGGGGTGAATTATGTATCTTAATAAATCAATTTGGTTTTATATAATAAAGATAACCTTACCACGTCACGTGAGCTGCTTTAGCAGCTCGCGCACCGAGCAAAAACTAGTATATATATATAATATAGCTCAATTACCACTGACTCATTGACATAATTGTTCTCCTAGAAGGAGACGGAAAATGATATAATGATGTAGGGGAGTTGTGTTCGGTTTCGGGAACCCTCTGGGGAAAAATTATGACATTTCAGAAAAACAAGATGGCGGCCGACGTGATTTTTGCAGCTCCGTTGTTTTCCAACTGATTTCGTCGAATTTTGCTAACTTTGAAGAAAGGAGTAAACGATTAATGGGAAATGTCGAAAAAATTGAAAAAACAAAATGGCGGCCGAACCGTAGCGTTTTCAAAATTTTGATTTTTCGACCCCGAACCGCGGCGCCACAGATCCAAGACGGGGTAGTCGAGGAAAATTATTTTTTCCTATTTCGCCCACGATTATCCTGTATTTTGACAGAAAGGGAGTGGTTTTTAAAAATTCAAGATGGCGGCTGTCATGGCGGCCGTTTTGTTCGAGGTACGAAAAAACGCAATTTTAAAATTCGAATATCTCAAAGTTGACAACATCGGAGCGGTTTGGCTTCTATGAAGCGATTGTACGTATGAACTTGAGGTATAGATTGGTGGGGAAAAATTACCCCATTTTTTAGGGAAATTTCAAGATTTTCGGGAAATTGTAAAAAATCGAAATACGGACTTTTTGCAAAATCCGAGTATGAGCGATTATGTGTTTTGCTCGTACAAATGACATTTGGGTATTTTTGTCGCCGAAGACTGGCAACACTGGAATTTATCAAAGAAAAAGTGATTTTCGACGTGGTGTATTTTCAGGGGCGATCGTTTCACGTGGGTGCGAGCGAGAGGAGAGATTGCAACGTCATCGAGAGCGGTATATCCTTTAGTTATTGGAAAAGTTGTAAAACGATGTAATTTATTTACCTGCAAAACGAGTTGGCGGCCATTTTGTATTTTTTTTAATTTTTCGAAATTTTGATCACGTTTTTGAGGCAGTTGGCAACATTTTGGAAAGTCAATATGTATGAACCGATTGTGTATCTCGGCTGGCAGTATGGAGATATGCAACCGGTGTTGCCACTTTTGGGGAGATTTTCGAGATTCGAGACTAAGAAACTCCTGTAAAATTTTGTATGAAAAATTTTTTTTTCACTGATGCTGTCGTATAGAAAACAAAAACTTAGTAAGCCAAAATTATGGAGAGAGCTGATGATTGAGGATATTGGAGACGGGTGAAGGGCCCGCTTAAGGTATTGAAGATAGGTGGGGGGTGCTCGAGCAAATGTCATTCATGACGACATCCAATTGCCAAAAAGCTGAAAAAAAATTCAAAATGGTGAAGAAAAGATGGCCGCCATACAAATTTTGCCGGTCTCCAGCTCGGAGGGTATAAAAGATGGAAGTGGGGTTTCTTGGCAAGAGATGATCAGGATCCGAAGGTCTACTCGATGAATAGAAAAAAAATCCAAAATGGCGGAATTTTTTTTTCCATACATTTTGTATGGCGAATATTGAATGCCTCATTTTCCTAGAAAGAGACAGAAAACGATACATTGATGTATGGGAGATATGTTCGGATGCGCGATATGAGTAGGGGAAAATTATGTCATTTCAGAAAAACAAGATGGCGGCCTATATGATTTTTGCAACTCTTTTGTTTTCCAACTGATTTCGTTGAAACTCGCAATCTTTGAAGAATGTAGTAAACCATTTATAGAAAAAGTGGAAAATTTTGGAAAAACAAGATGGCCGCCGTACAAATTTCGTCGGTGTCTATCTCGGAGGCTATAAAAGATGGAAGAGTGGTTTCTTGGCAAAAGATGATCAGGATCGGAAGGTCTACTCGGTGGAACAAACTCTGCATGCTCGCGGACCACTTTAGTGATCCGCGCACCCACGCACCCTACTAAATTATTATCCTCAACTACTCTGTTTTTAAAAATAATAATGTGAAGGTCGTTTTCAGAGTTTTCCAGGGTGCTGATTTTGATAACGACATTTATTTTGAAATCCAAGATGGCGGGCGTGCACTTTTTAAGAAAAAAATTGATATAGGTGTCGTTTTATGGGGTTTTCGGGGTAATTTGTGTATCTTAATAAAAAAAATCGGTTTAATACAACTCATAAACCTAACCACGTCACGTGAGCTGCTTTAGCAGCTCACGCACCGAGCAAAACACTAGTTATACTATATATAGCTCAATTACCACTCACTGACTCACTCACTCATTGACATAATTGTTCTCCTAGAAGGAGACGGAAAATGATATAATGATGTGGGGGAGTTGTGATTGGATTCGGGAACCCTCTGGGGAAAAATTATGACATTTGAGAAAAACAAGATGGCGGCCGACGTGATTTTTGCAGCTCCGTTGTTTTACAACCGATTTTGTTTAAACTCGCAACTATTTAGGAAAGTAGTAAACGGTTAATAGAAAAGGTAGAAAAAATTGGAAAAACAAAATGGCGGCCGAGCTGGAGCGTTTTCAAAATTTTCATTTTTCGATCCCTAACCGCGGCGCCACAGATCCGAAACGGGAAATTGAAACTTATAATTTTTTTCTGGTTTCGCCCACGATTATCCTTAATTTTGACGGAATGGGGGTAGTTTTTGAAAATTCAAGATGGCGGCTGTCGTGGCGGCCATTATGTTAGAGGTACGAAAAAACGCAATTTTAAAAGTTAAATATCCCACGGTTGACAACATCGGAGCGATTCGGCTTCTATGAAGCGATTGTACGTATAGGCTCGAGGTATAGATTGGAGGAAAAAAATTACCCCATTTTTTGGGGAAATTTCAAGATTTTCGGGAAATTGAAAAAAATCGAAATACGGACTTTTCGCAAAATCCGAGTATGAGCGATTATGTGTTTTGATCATACAAATGACATTTCGGTATTTTTGTCGCCGGAGACTGGCAACACTGGAATTTATCAAAGAAAAAGTGATTTTCGACACGGTCTTTTTCACGGTATCCCCTTTCGCGTGGGTGCGAGCGAGATGAGAGATTGAAACGTCATCGGGCGCGGTATATCCTGTAGTTAATAGGAAAATTATGAAACAGTGTAAAATCTTTCTGTGAAACGAGTTGGCGGCCATTTTGTATTTTTTTTAATTTTTCGAAATTTTGACCACGTTTTTGAAGCAGTTGGCAACATTTTGGAAAGTCGACATGTATCAATCGATTGTGTGACTCAACCAGCAGTATCGAAATATGTAAACGGTGTTGCCACATTTGGGGAGTTTTTCGAAATTTTCCCCAAAAACTCCTCCTGTAAAATTTTGTATGAAAATTTTTTTTCCACTGATGGTTTCGTATAGAAAATAAAAAAAAAATCGAGGAAAAATTTGGAAATAGCTGATGATCGAGGATGTCGGAGACGGGTGAAGGGTCCGCTCAAGGTATTGAAGATAGGTGGGGGGTGCTCCACCAAATGTCATTCATGACATCATCCAATTGCCAAAAAGCTGAAAAAAAATTCAAAATGGCGAAGAAAAGATGGCCGCCATACAAATTTCGCCGGCGTCCAGCTCGGAGGGTATAAAAGATGGAGGTGCGGTTTCTTGGCAAAAGAGGATCAGGATCCAAAGGTCTACTCGATGAATAGAAAAAAAATTCAAAATGGCGGAATTTATTTTCCCATACATTTTGTATGGCGAATATTGAATGTCTCATTCTCGTAGAAAGAGAGAGAAAACGATACAATGATATTCGGGAGATATGTTTTGGTGCGCGATATGAGTAGGGAAAAATTATGACATTTCAGAAAAACAAGATGGCGGCCTATATGATTTTTGCAACTCTTTTGTTTTCCAACCGATTTCGTTCAAACTCGCAATCTTTGAAGAAAGTAGTAAATGATTATTAGAAAAAGTGGAAAATTTTGGAAAAACAAGATGGCCGCCGTACAAATTTCGTCGGTGTCTATCTCGGAGGCTATAAAAGATGGAAGAGTGGTTTCTTGGCAAAATATGATCAGGATCCGGAGGTCTACTCAGTGAAACAAACTCTACATGCTCGCGGACCACTTTAGTGGTCCGCGCACCCACGCACCCTACTTTATTAACCTCAACTACCCCGTTTTTACAAAAAATGATATGGATGTCGTTTTCAGAGTTTTCCAGGGTGCTGATTTTGATAATGACATTCATTTTTAGATCCAAGCTGGTGGACATGCACTTTTTAAGAAAAAATTGATATGGGTGTGGGTTTTATGTGTTTTTGTGGTGAATTGTGTATCTTAATAAATAAATTTGGTTAAATATAATAAAGTCAACATAACCACGTCACGCGAGCTGCTTTAGCAGCTCGCGCACCGAGCAAAACACTAGTACTATATATAGCTCGATTACCACTCACTGACTGACTCATTGACATAATTGTTCTCCTAGAAAGAGACGGAAAATGATATAATGATGTAGGGGAGTTGTGTTCGGTTTCAGGAACCCTCTGGGGAAAAATTATGACATTTCGGAAAAACAAGATGGCGGCTGACGTGATTTTTGCAGCTCCGTTGTTTTCCAACCGATTTCGTTGAATTTTGCAATCTTTGAAGAAAGTAGTAAACGGTTAATAGAAAATGTGAAAAAAATTGGAAAAACAAGATGGCGGCCGAACCGTAGCGTTTTGAAAATTTTGAATTTTCGACCCCGAACCGCGGCGCCACAGATCCAAGACGGGGTAGTCGAGGATAACTATTTTTTCGTGTTTCGCCCACGATTATCCTGTATTTTGACAGAACGGGAGTGGTTTTAAAAAATTCAAGATGGCGGCTGTCATGGCGGCCGTTTTGTTCGAGGTACGAAAAAATGCAATTTTAAAAGTTATATATCTCAAAGTTGGCAACATCGGAGCGATTCGACTTCTATGAAGCGGTTGTACGTATAGATTCGAGGTATAGATCGGTGGGAAAAAATTACCCCATTTTTAGGGAAATTTCAAGATTTTCGGGAAATTGTAAAAAATCGAAATACGCACTTTTAGCAAAACTCAAGTATGAGCGATTACGTGTTTTGCTCGTACAAATGACATTTGGGTATTTTTGTCACCGGAGACTGGCAACACTGGAATTTATCAAAGTAAAAGTGAGTTTCGACACGGTCTTTTTCACGGTATCCCCTTTCGCGTGGGTGCGAGCGAGAGGAAAGATTGAAACGTCATCGGGCGCGGTATATCCTGTAGTTAATAGGAAAATTATGAAACCGTGTAAAATCTTTCTGTGAAACGAGTTGGCGGCCATTTTGTATTTTTTTTAATTTTTCGAAATTTTGATCACGTTTTTGAGGCAGTTGGCAACATTTTGGAAAGTCGACATGTATCAATCGATTGTGTGACTCAACCAGCAGTATAGAAATATGAAACAGTGTTGCCACATTTGGGGAGATTTTCGAGATTCTCCCCAAAAACTCCTCCTGTAAAATTTTGTATGAAATTTTTTTTCCCACTGATGGTTTCGTATAGAAAACAAAAAAAAAAATCGAGGAAAAATTTGGAAATAGCTGATGATCGAGGATGTCGGAGACGGGTGATGGGTCCGCTCAAGGTATTGAAGATAGGTGGGGGGTGCTAGACCAAATGTCATTGATGACGTCATCCAATTGCCAAAAAGCTGAAAAAAAATTCAAAATGGCGAAAAAAAGATGGCCGCCATACAAATTTTGCCGGCGTCCAGCTCGGAGGGTATAAAAGATGGAAGTGTGGTTTCTTGGCAAGAGATGATCAGGGTCCGAAGGTCTACTCGATTAATAGAAAAAAAATTCAAAATGGCGGAATTTATTTTTACATACATTTTGTATGGCGAATATTGAATGTCTCATTCTCCTAGAAAGAGACGGAAAACGATACAATA
This sequence comes from Maniola jurtina, assembly GCF_905333055.1. Lineage (NCBI taxonomy): Eukaryota > Metazoa > Arthropoda > Insecta > Lepidoptera > Nymphalidae > Maniola > Maniola jurtina. Next base: position 4,546,775 of record NC_060051.1, read on the forward strand.
ATGTAGGGGAGATGTGTTTGGGTGGGGGAGGCGAGTAGGGCAAAAATTATGACATTTCAGAAAAACAAGATGGCGGCCTGTATGATTTTTGCGACTCTTTTGTTTTCCAACCGATTTCGTTGAAACTCGCAATCTTTGAAGAATGTAGTAAACGATTAATAGAAGAAGTGGAAAATTTTGGAAAAACAAGATGGCCGCCGTAAAAATTTCGTCGGTGTCTATCTCGGAGGCTATAAAAGATGGAAGAGTGGTTTCTTGGCAAAAGATGATCAGGGTCCGAAGGTCTACTCGGTGAAACAAACTCTGCATGCTCGCGGACCACTTTAGTGGTCCGCGCACCCACGCACCCTACTTTATTAACCTCAACTACCCCGTTTTTACAAAAAATGATATGGATGTTGTTTTCAGAGTTTTCCAGGGTGCTGATTTTGATAACGACATTTATTTTTAAATCCAAGATGGCGGGCGTGCACTTTTTAAGAAAAAAATTGATATGGGTGTCGTTTTATGGGGTTTTCGGGGTAATTTGTGTATCTTAATAAAAAAAATCGGTTTAATACAACTCATAAACCTAACCACGTCACGCGAGCTGCTTTAGCAGCTCGCGCACCGAGCAAAATACTAGTTATACTATATATAGCTCGATTACCACTCACTCACTGACTCATTGACATAATTGTTCTCCTAGAAAGAGACGGAAAATGATATAGTGATGAATGGGAGTTGTGTTCGGATGGGGGAGTCAACTGGGGAAAAATTATGACATTTCGGAAAAACAAGATGGCGGCCGATGTGATTTTTGCAGCTCCGTTGTTTTCCAACCGATTTCATCGAATTTTACAATCTTTAAAGAAAGTAGTAAACGGTTAATAAAAAATGTGAAAAAAATTGGAAAAACAAGATGGCGGCCGAACCGTAGCGTTTTGAAAATTTTGAATTTTCGACCCCGAACCGCGGCGCCACAGATCCGAAACGGGAAATTGATAATAATTATTTTTTTCTGGTTTTGTCTAGGATTATCCTGAATTTTGACAGAATGGGAGTAGTTTTTAAAAATTCAAGATGGCGGCTGTCATGGCGGCCATTATGTTAGAGGTACGAAAAATCGCAATTTTAAAAGTTAAATATCTCAAAGTTGGCGACATCGGAGCGATTCGGCTTCTATGAAGCGGTTGTACGTATAGACTCGAGGTATAGATTGGTGGGGAAAAATTACCCCATTTTTCGGGAAATTTCAAGGTTTTTGGGAAAATGTAAAAAATCGAAATACGGACTTTTTGCAAAATCCGAGTATGAACGATTACGTGTTTTGCTCGTACAAATGACATTTGAGTATTTTCGTCACCGAGGACTGGCAACACTGGAATTTATCGAAGCAAAAGTGATTTTCGACATTGTCTTTTTTCAGGGACGATCATTTCGCGTGGATGCGAGCGAGATGAGAGATTGAAACGTTATCAGGAGCGGTATATCCTGTAGTTAATGGGAAAGTTGTAAAATTATCTAATTTGCTTCTGCAAAAAGAGTTGGTGGCAATTTTGTATTTTTTTTAAATTTTCCGATATTTTGATCACGTTTATGAGGCAATTGGCAACATTTTGGATAGTCGACATGTGTGAATCGACTGTGTGACTCAACCAGCCGTATCGAAATATGTAAACAGTGTTGCCACATTTGGGGAAATTTTCGAGATTTTCCCCAAAAACTCCTCCTGTAAAATTTTGTATGAAATTATTTTTTTTCACTGATGGTTTCATATAGAAAACAAAAAAAAAAATCGAGGAAAAATTTGGAAATAGCTGATGATCGAGGATGTCGGAGACGGGTGAAGGGTCCGCTCAAGGTATTGAAGATAGGTGGGGGGTGCTCGACCAAATGTCATTCATGACGTCATCCAATTGCCAAAAAGCTGAAAAAAAATTCAAAATGGCGAAGAAAAAATGGCAGCCATACAAATTTTGCCGGTCTCCAGCTCGGAGGGTATCAAAAATGGAAGTGTGGTTTCTTGGCAAAAGAGGATCAGGATCCGAAGGTCTACTCGATGAACAGAAAAAAAATTCAAAATGGCGGAATTTAATTTTCCATACATTTTGTATGGCGAATATTGAATGTCTCATTCTCCTAGAAAGAGACAGAAAACGATACATTGATGTATGGGAGATATGTTTGAATGCGCGATATGAGTAGGGGAAAATTATGACATTTCAGAAAAACAAGATGGCGGCCTATATGATTTTTGCAACTCTTTTGTTTTCTAACCGATTTCGCTGAAACTCGCAATCTTTGAAGAATGTAGTAAACGATTAATAAAAAAAATGGAAAATTTTGGAAAAACAAGATGGCCGCCGTACAAATTTCGTCGGTGTATATCTCGGAGGCTATAAAAGATGGAAGAGTGGTTTCTTGGCAAAAGATGATCAGGATCTGAAGGTCTAATTGTGAAACAATCTCTGTATGCTCGCGGACCACTTCAGTGGTCCGCGCACCCACGCACCCTACTAAATTATTATCCTCAACTACTCTGTTTTAAAAAATAATAATATGAAGGTCGTTTTCAGGGTTTTCTAGGGTGCTGATTATGATTATGACATTCATTTTCAAATCCAAGATGGCGTACTTACATTTTTTAGAAAAAATAGAAATGGGTGTCATTTTATGGGTTTTTCGGAGTGAATTGTGTATCTTAATAAATAAATTTGGTTTTATATTATAAAGTTAACCTAACCACGTCACGCGAGCTGCTTTAGCAGCTCGCGCACCGAGCGAAACACTAGTTATTATACTATATATAGCTCGATTACCACTCACTCACTCATTGACATAATTGTTCTCCTAGAAAGAGAAGGAAAATGATATAATGATGTAGGGGAGATGTGTTCGGGTGGGGGAGTCAACTGGGGAAAAATTATGACATTTCGGAAAAACAAGATGGCGGCCGCCGTGATTTTTGCAGCTCCGTTGTTTTCTAAGGGACTCCGTTCAAACTCGCAACTATTGAAGAATGTAGTAAACGGTTAACAGAAAATGTGGAAAAAATTGGAAAAACAAGATGGCGGCCGAGCCGTAGCGTTTCAAAATTTTTAATTTTTCGACCCCGAACCGCGGCGTCACAGATCCGAAACGGGGTAATCGAGGATAATTATTTTTTCTGGTTTCGCCCACGATTATCCTGTATTTTGACAGAACGGGAGTGGCTTTTAAAAATTCAAGATGGCGGCTGTCATGGCGGCCGTTTTGTTAGAGGTACGAAAAAACGCAATTTTAAAAGTTAAATATCTCAAAGTTGGCAACATCGGAGCGATTCGGCTTCTATGAAGCGGTTGTACGTATAGACTCGAGGTATAGATCGGTGGGAAAAAATTACCACATTTTTAGGGAAATTTCAAGATTTTCGGGAAATTGTAAAAAATCGAAATACGCACTTTTAGCAAAATCCGAGTATGAGTGATTACGTGTTTTGCTCGTACAAATGACATTTGGGTATTTTTGTCACCGGAGACTGGCAACACTGGAATTTATCAAAGTAAAAGTGATTTTCGACACGGTCTTTTTCACGGTATCCCCTTTCGCGTGGGTGCGAGCGAGAGGAAAGATTGAAACGTCATCGGGAGCGGTATATCCTGTAGTTAATAGGAAAAATATGAAACCGTGTAAAATCTTTCTGTGAAACGAGTTGGCGGCCATTTTGTATTTTTTTTAACTTTTCGAAATTTTGATCACGTTTTTGAGGCAGTTGGCAACATTTTGGAAAGTCAGTATGTATGAATCGATTGTGTATCTAGGCTGGCAGTATGGAGATATGCAACCGGTGTTGCCACTTTTGGGGAGATTTTCGAGATTTTCAACTAAGAAACTCCTGTAAAATTTTGTATGAAAATTTTTTTTTTCACTGATGGTGTCGTATAGAAAACAAAAACTTAGTAAGCCAAAATTATGGAGAGAGCTGATGATTGAGGGGTTCGGAGACGGGTGGAGGGCCCGCTTGAGGTATTGAAGATAGGTGGGGGGTGCTCGAGCAAATGTCATTCATGACGTCATCCAATTGCCAAAAAGCTGAAAAAAAATTCAAAATGGCGAAGAAAAGATGGCCGCCATACAAATTTCGCTGGTGTCCAGCTCGGAAGGTATAAAAGATGGAAGTGAGGTTTCTTGGCAAGAGATGATCAGAATCCGAAGGTCTACTCGATGAATAGAAAAAAAATCCAAAATGGCGGAATTTTTTTTTCCATACATTTTGTATGGCGAATATTGAATGCCTCATTCTCCTAGAAAGAGACAGAAAACGATACATTGATGTATGGGAGATATGTTCGGATGCGCGATATGAGTAGGGGAAAATTATGACATTTCAGAAAAACAAGATGGCGGCCTATATGATTTTTGCAACTCTTTTGTTTTCCAACCGATTTCGTTGAAACTCGCAATCTTTGAAGAAAATAGTAAACGATTACTGGAAATAGTGAAAAAATTGGAAAAACAAGATGGCCGCCACACAAACTTCGTCGGTGTCTATCTCGGAGGGTATAAAAGATGGAAGAGTGGTTTCTTGGCAAAAGATGATCAGGATCCGAAGGTCTACTCGTTGGAACAAACTCTGCATGCTCGCGGACCACTTTAGTGGTCCGCGCACCCACGCACCCTACTTTATTAAGCTCAACTACCCCGTTTTTACAAAAACTGATATGGATGTCGTTTTCAGAGGTTTCCAGAGCGCTAATTTTGATAACAACATTTATTTTGAAATCCAAGATGGCGGCGTGCACTTTTTAAGAAAAAAATTGATATAGGTGTCGTTTTATGGGGTTTTCGGGGTAATTAGTGTATCTTAATAAAAAAAATCGGTTTAATACAACTCATAAACCTAACTACGTCACGAGAGCTGCTTTAGCAGCTCGCGCACCGAGCAAAACACTAGTTATTATACTATATATAGCTCGATTACCACTCACTGACTCACTCACTCATTGACATAATTGTTCTCCTAGAAGGAGACGGAAAATGATATAGTGATGTAAGGGAGTTGTGTTTGGTTTCGGGAACCCTCTGGGGAAAAATTATGACATTTCAGAAAAACAAGATGGCGGCCGGTGTGATTTTTGCAGCTCCGTTGTTTTCCAACCGATTTCGTTGAATTTTGCAAACTTTGAAGAAAATAGTAAACGATTAACAGAAAATGTAGAAAAAATTGGAAAAACAAGATGGCGGCCGAGCTGTAGCGTTTTCAAAATTTTGATTTTTCGACCCCAAACCGCGGCGTCACAGATCCAAAACGGGGTAGTCGAGGATAATTATTTTTTCGTGTTTCGCCCACGATTATCCTGTGTTTTGACAAAACGGGACTGGTTTTTAAAAATTCAAGATGGCGGCTGTCATAGCGGCCATTTTGTTCGAGGTACGAAAAAACGCAATTTTAAAATTCGAATATCTCAAAGTTGGCAACATCGGAGCGATTCGGCTTCTATGAAGCGATTGTACGTATAGACTCGGGGTATAGATTGGAGGAAAAAAATTACCCCACTTTTAGGGAAATTTCAAGATTTTCGGGAAATTGTAAAAAATAGAAATACGCACTTTAAGCAAAATCCGAGTATCAGTGATTACGTGTTTTGCTCGTACAAATGACATTTGGGTATTTTTGTCACCGGAGACTGGCAACACTGGAATTTATCAAAGTAAAAGTGATTTTCGACACGGTCTTTTTCACGGTATCCCCTTTCGCGTGGGTGCGAGCGAGAGGAAAGATTGAAACGTCATCGGGCGCGGTATATCCTGTAGTTAATAGGAAAATTATGAAACCGTGTAAAATCTTTCTGTGAAACGAGTTGGCGGCCATTTTGTATTTTTTTTTCATTTTTCGAAATTTTGATCACGTTTTTGAGGTAGTTTGCAACATTTTGGAAAGTCAATATGTATGAATCGATTGTGTATCTCGGCTGGCAGTATAGAAATATGCAACCGGTGTTGCCACTTTTGCGGAGATTTTCGAGATTTTCAACTAAGAATCTCCTGTAAAATTTTGTATGAAATTTTTTTTGTCACTGATGGTGTTATATAGAAAACAAAAACTTAGTAAGCCAAAATTATGGAGAGAGCTGATGATTGAGGATATCGGAGACGGGTGAAGGGCCCGCTTAAGGTATTGAAGATAGGTGGGGGGTGCTCCAGCAAATGTCATTCATGACGTCATCCAATTGCCAAAAAGCTGAAAAAAAATTCAAAATGGCGAAGAAAAGATGGCCGCCATACAAATTTCGCCGGTGTCCAGCTCGGAGGGTATAAAAGATGGAAGTGTGGTTTCTTGGCAAAAGAGGATCAGGATCCGAAGGTCTACTCGATGAATAGAAAAAAAATTCAAAATGGCGGAATTTATTTTTCCATACATTTTGTATGGCGAATATTTTATGTTTTATTCTCCTAGAAAGAAACAATAAACGATACGATGATGTTCGGGAGATATGTTCGGGTGCACGATATGAGTAGGGAAAAATTATGACATTTCAGAAAAACAAGATGGCGACCGACGTGATTTTTGCAACTCTTTTGTTTTCCAACCGATTTCGTTTAAACTCGCAATCTTTGAAGAATGTACTAAACGATTAATAGAAAAAGTGGAAAATTTTGGAAAAACAAGATGGCTCGCGGACCACTTTAGTGGTCCGCGCACCCACGCACCCTACTTTATTAACCTCAACTACCCCGTTTTTTACAAAAAATGATATGGATGTCGTTTTCTGAGTTTTCCACGGTGCTGATTTTGATAACGACATTTATTTTGAAATCCAAGATGGCGGACATGCATTTTTTAAGAAAAAAATCGATGTGGGTGTCGTTTTATGGTGTTTTCGGGGTGAATTTTGTATCTTAATAAATCAATTTGGTTTTATATAATTAAATTAACCTTACCACGTCACGCGAGCTGCTTTAGCAGCTCGCGCACCGAGCAAAAGCTAGTTATAGTATATATATAGATAAAACAATACTTTATCCAACTAAGAGAGGACTGAGTTTTCGGGAGCTATGTATAGTACGTGACAGGTCGAGATGGCAATCGAGGTATGAGGCCGGGGACGTTCTGCACACCCGCACGTCACCCGCGCTATCCCGCACCGGATTAGCCCAGGGATTGTGTGGGTGTGCGGGGCGTCCTCACCCTGATTGCCATCACAACCTGTCACGTGTTGTGTTGCGTATTTGTTTGTTTATTGGCTCATCGATTCACTTATTACTGCCAAACTGCACATTAAATTTTGATAAATGAGATCTCTCTTTCGCTTCGCTTTACCATTCCGTGTGTTAGAGGCTATATTGTCATATGTCATAAAATTTTCCGATATGTCATAATTAAAAGAACTTATCATAATCAAAACGAATGTAAGAGATATAACCTACAAAACCCAAAAAGTATATTGAAATTGGTTTACCTACACATGACATGAAAAAGAAATGTATATCGAGAAAAAATAAACTTGAAATAGATGGATCGAGTTTGATATCAAATCATAGCAGTTACTATGAAAATTTCGAATACATGTATATAATAATTTATACATATTCAAATATAAATCAATCATCTGCGGTGAAGTCTTTAAAAGTAGTTGGTGGGTTTTTGTACTTTTAGTTTTGAACTTTATCTTATTTTGTTTTTGTATCCCTAGCTTACTCGTGTAGCAATGCACTTATTTTTGATGAATAAATACCTACTCAAGTGTAACATCTGCATTTTTGTACCTGTTAATCCCTTTCATTGTACTGTCCATTGTCTTGCGCTTACGGTAAGTACGATTTAGTACTAACAATAAAATTTGAAAAGATTGTAAAGGACCATAAATAAATAAAAAATGCTCAATGTCTTTATGAGTATTAGCATTGCATTATATTTTTGATAATTTTGCAAATTAAATATTTAAGACTGTTTAAATTTTAGACGGATTTCACATTTATTTTATCCTTTATAAATATATGTGTGAAAATTATTATAGTAGGTGTAACTATTTATACTGTGCATGATAAGGGAACCATATTTTCGTAAATATGTATAAGGAAAGTTGAATTTTGTATAATTTCTTGACTCTCTTATACTTACACAAGTATATAAAAGATTAGTATTAAGTACTGACTACTGTAAGTACTTATAAGTTTTATTCACTCGTACTTAATCTATAAAGACAATACACTGTTTTAAAAAACATCATTGTTTTGAAAAAAACGACAAACTAACACCACATACTTAAAAATATTGAAAAAATAATCTGTTTGAAAATCGTCTAGGATCAAAACGGTTTGTTATAAACTAAACTGCGCTGGGTACGTCCGTTCACGGAAACAAACAAAGAACCTCGGGTAAATACCTAAACTTGTGTTCCAGGCTCATGCTTCAACGCTCTTAATATAGAGCTCTCTCTGTTTCGTTATCCCATACAAATGGTACAAAAAAGTCGGTGGGCGCATTTTGAATCACAAAGGAACGTTTTCCGTACTAATTTTTAAACGTAGTTTTTTGTGATTTTTTATATTTTAGATACCTAACGGATACATACCACGATAAATTTAGTATTTTCACTGCCGATATTTTGACTCAGTTGTATTTTTGTGGTTGGTTGTTATTCGAAATGGTCAACGACCACTGACTTTTTGTTTTTGTTATTTGGAAGGGATTACGAAACAGAAAGAGCTTATTAATTTCTCTCCGTGGACACAGTATAGGAAGGTCACTGTATAATAATTTGTTCCGCACAGAGCACTCGCTGCCACTACTGGCAGGCATGGGTATGACTGCCGGCGCACATCGGCTGTGGTGCCACCGCTCTTACAAGGCGAAAATGCCTTTACAAATCATACTCATGCTGTTGAATTCAATGGCTGGCATGAACATGGTGTTGCATTTCGCGCGGGACCATCGATTGCATCATAGGTGAGGTTTTCCTTAATTGCTACGTTGGTCTAGAGTCTAGACTCTAGACTCTAGACTCTAGACCGACGCGGCTGTTCAGTGAATCTGAAGGAGATCAAAAATCTGAAAGACAAATGCCCCTTTTTCGCTAAGGTTAGCCAATGTGATAAATACTATTAAAATACTTATTTAATAACTAAAACATAATTGCTGGCTCACAAAATGTGTGAAAACCTCCTGAGTAGAAAGCCAAAATAAAAGAAATTCGATCAACATTGTTTATTTTTTAGCGAAACAATAATAACTTATAAAACTATGGTTTGTTTTATTACAACTTGATAACAAAAGTTCGTCCAAGTTCTGTGTACAAACTAGTGCTTGTTTTTTTAAAATAAAAGTATTTTAAATGCAAAATTGGGTTTGTCTTCAATTTTGACTAACTCTGGTACCTACAGAGATAGTTTGCATTCTAGAGACGAATTTAAGCTAAATATCTCAGAAAATCAAAGAGTTCCCACAGAATTTTTAAAACCTAAATCCACGCGGATAAAGTCACGGGCATTATCTGGTACATAATAACTAATGTATCTTTAACTACCTTTTGGTAATAAAGTTAGTTTTTTAACAAACACAAACCGACATATTAGTACCTAAATACATAAATCAAAAACATGACATACCTAGGTATACAAAGCTCATACAATTGTGTTTCAAAAATGTGAAGAAAAATTCGTAAGCGTGTATGTGTGGGACGTAAATAAATAAATTCATTTTATTGTAGGTCAGCGACCCCTATAAACATGGCTTAAACTTAGTTAAACATAGATAAAAAATTGTTGAAATGCAAGTGTAAATTAATAATTTATAACACCCCAGACAAGTGAAGGTTACAGTAACTAGAAAAGAGCTGATAACTTTCAAACGGCTAAACTGATTTTCCTGGATTATAGCTAAGAACACTCTCGATCAAGCCACCTTTTAAACAAAAAAAACTAAATTAAAATCGGTTCATTAGTTTAGGAGCTACGATGCCACAGACAGATACACAGACACACAGATACACACGTCAAACTTATAACACTCCTCTTTTTGGGTCGGGGGTTAAAAAAGTGGTTTAATCTACACATTATATTTTATTATAGGTACAGCGATACTGACGCTGATCCCCACAACGCTACGCGTGGCTTCTTCTACTCGCACATTGGATGGATTATGGTCAAAAAGCACCCAGAGGTGTTGCGAAGAGGAAAACTCATCGATATGTCGGATTTGTACGCCAATCCTGTACTGAGGTTCCAGAAGAAGTGAGCATCCAATCAAACAAATACAAAAAATAACATAATCTTTCTTATTTGCCATCTTACACTCTGTGTGTACTTTCAGGTATACTATCCCATTAATAGGGACCCTCTGCTTCGCGCTACCAACAATCATCCCCATGTACTTCTTCGGAGAAACCCTCAACACGGCGTGGCATCTCACGATACTCCGGTACACAATCTTTCTCAACTCTGTATTTTTAGTCAACAGCGCTAGTCATTTGTGGGGCAACAAACCTTATGATAAACAAATCAAACCAGTACAGAACTACGCAGTGTCTTTCTTGACGTTTGGAGAAGGATTTCACAACTATCATCATTCGTTTCCTTGGGACTACAGGACGGCTGAGCCGGGCAACAATTGGTTGAATGTCAGCGCTAAGTTCATAGATTTCTTCGCGTGGATCGGTTGGGCGTACGACCTTAAAGCGGTTCCAGAAGATTTTGCGCACTCGAGAGCAAACAAAGCTGGTGATGGCAGTGACTTGTGGGGATTCAAACGTGATAATAATTTTAAGATTGAATAAATTGTGGTGATATTTGGAGGTTCGTTTTTAATTTACTGGCTGAGATTTTGAACCATTCTAATAAAGCTAAGCTGTCACTCCCCAGATACAGTCAAAAAGTTCAGCATTCAAGGCGAATAGAAGCCTAGTTTTTTTCCACTTTCAAGTGTATAGCTTTATTACAGACAGGGTAAATAATAATTTACCAGATATTATATTAAAGTGACAATTTTTTTATATATAAAAGTGAAACAATTGGACTAAATAAATGATTGAAAATCGTTTCATATTTCTTTCTCTTCGTACAAACCCCTAGATGTCGACAAACTTCCCCCATATTGACCAAAGGAGAAAATAATAAGAGCAATCGCGCGCAGGGCAATCTACTGTGCCTTGCTTGATCATGATTATGATGTAGCCTGTTAGGAAGCTTGCATTTAATCCAGATCAAAGGAGTGTGACTTCTGTATGAAGTACCTATCGTTATATTCTGTGACCGCACCGTCGCGTCGTTACAACCCAAGGGCAACGGCTGTGTCGCGAAGTCAACCAACGCACCAACCAAAATGTTTGCGCAGATTGGCCGCGTAGTGGTCGGAACAGCAAATCTCGCAAAATTCCATCCGCCAATATTCTCATAAGTTTTTTCCTAATCGTATCGGCAAACCCGTGCCGCCAAGCGATTTAGTTCCGGCATGATATTGTGTAGAAATCGATAAAGGGTAGGTTAATCCGCTTCCATCTTGACAGCATCATCACTTACTACTAGGTAAAACTAGGTACTTGCAGTCAAGGGCTAGCTTGTAATGAAATATAAAAAACCAGTCAAGTGCAAGTCAGATTCGCGCACAGAGGGTTCCGTACTCGGGTATTTTTTTCAACATTTTGCACGATAAATCAAAAAATTCATAAAAATAAATAAAAATCTGTCTAAGAATGTACAGGTAAAGTCCTTTTATATGAAACCTTACTTGGTACTTTGAAAATTGAAAATATTAATTATTTGTTCACGAACACATTTTTTTTGTGATGTAAGCAGAAATTCACAGTTTTCAGACTTTTCCTTTACTTTACTACCTACCTACCTGCCAAATTTCACGAATCTAGGTCTGCGGGAAGTATCTTACAGGTTTTTTGACAGATATGACAGACGGACAGATGGACAGACAGCAACAAAGTGAACCTGTAAGGGTTCCGTTTTTTCTTTTAAGATACGGAACCCTAAAAAGATCCTCAAACTCCATAACTATAGAAAAACTCTTACCAGGACAAGGTGCACTTCTGGCCAACTCCACCTCTGCAAGACTCCATCGCAACATCGGCTGGAGTTCATCCAATTGCAGCAATTTGCATCTTGCCATAGATATGTGTTTTATGTACAACTACGTAGGTAACACTGAAAGTTCTAAGAAACAAGTGCTTAAGAATACTGAATCCATACTAATATTATAAATGCGAAAGTGTGTCTGTCTGTCTGTCTGCTACCTTTTCACGGCCCAACAGTTTAACCGATTCTGACGTTTGGTACAGGGTCAGCTTATATCCCAGGGACGGACATAGGCTACTTTTAATCTCGGAAAATCAAAGAGTTCCCACGGGGTTCCTAAAGAACCATCCGCTTAACTGATTTGTATGAAATTTGATACCAAGGTAGCTTACGTCCCTGTTATTGACATAGGCAACTTTTTATCCCGGAAAATCAAACAGTTGCCACGGGATCTTTAAAAACCTAAATCCACGCGGACGAAGTCACGGGTATCCTCTAGTACTGAATAAAACTGGTTTATTTTTCAATCCTTGATGCTTTATAGACTCAAGAGGGCAGGGTGCGTACTGCGTATATTTAATGAATTCAAAAAAAATTCAAATCACAGAATCTAAAATAGGTGTATGGATGGAAGTGGTAAATAGGTATCCTAAAGAAAAGTTGCTTAGGTATACCTAATCGGCGATATGTCATTCAGGCAAAGCGGTCTAAGGGCGGGGCGGAGGGAATTATTCGCTCCGGGCGTTGGCTCTAGGGTTCTCCAAACCTTGAAAAATCATTTAGTGTAACTCCAAACAAGTTCAGTAAGCTTGGAATTGGATGTCCCATAAAAATAAAAGACTAAAGAGTGAACGCTACAAATACGATAATATCCTTCCTATACATAATACTAATAAATAATAATAATTAAAGGAAAAATTTTCACTCGTTCTAATTTTTGCATTTGATTCAGTTAATCATTACATTTTATAAATTACTAGCTGATTCCCGCGACTTCGTTCGCGTGGATGTAGGTTTTTAAAATTCCCGTGGGAACTCTTTGATTTTCCGGGATAAAAAATAGCCTATGTGCTAATCTAGGGCATAATCTATCTCTATTCTAAATTTCAGCCCAATCCGTCCAGTAGTTTTGCGTGAAACAGTAACAAACATACACACACACGTACAAACTTTCTCCTTTATAATATTAGTGTGATTATTTCCTTCCCTACATTAATTAACTATTGAGATTGAAAAGTGTACAGTGTACTTTGAATAAATGATTTTTTCTTTCACTTTTTCCTCTGAGAGTCAAATTCGCAATAACAATATGACAGAGAACCATGTAGAGAACAACCCCGGGCCTCCGTCGTCGGTCTTAGTCCGCCGCTGAACAGCCGAAACCATTTCTATTACCTTTTTTCAAATTCTGTGTATATTGGATGAGCTAACTCCAAAGCCAAGCAATAGCCAAAAATAGAATTAGAAATAAATATATTAAGCCAGAAACATGCTTATTACACGCCACACGACGCTTAGTGTCAAGTGAAATCTATATAGATATTTTCTACCGCTTTTGTTTACCTCATTGCTGGGGGGTCTTGACTCCTATTCATTAATCACATTTTGAAAAAAATTATGAAAAGCCTATGTCACTCAGAAATAATGTAGCTTTCTACTTACTGGTGAAAGAATTTTCAAAATCGATTCAATAACTCCAGATAATTTCAAAAATCCTTCCTTAGCGGATGTTTACCGATCAGTCCACTAGTTTAAGCTAAGCGTCGCGTTGATAGAACAGTCAGTCAGTCAGTCAGTCAGTCAGACAGCTTTTCCTTTTATAGGTGTATACAGATTAATAGAAAATAGGTAGGTATTATAGTATAATTTAATTTGTAGGTACCTACTTAAAATCGTGGGTGAGTATGTTACTGGCTTTAGACTAACGATAGGTAATTTGCATGTTGCTGAGTGCTGACGCATTTAAAATAATGCATAAAGTATCATGAGTACTTAAACTGACCAAAACTTCATTTGAGTATAGTCTCTTCCATAATATTCACCTTCTAAGTTCAAATAAAAAAAAGGAATAACTGACTTGTCTAACATAATACAAAGTACAATTCTTACGGCAGGATCTTAAAACTTGAGATATTAAACCCCCATTAAGAAGGTGAGAGTTTATTTTTAAACCCCGACCCCCGTGTTTATCTGTGTATCTGTGTATCTTTGTGTTTGTTGTATCTGTCTGGGGCATCGTAGCTCCTAAACGAATGAACCGATTTTGATTTAGTTTTTTTTGGTGGTTTTACCACCTGGTGGTAATTGATGATGCAGTCTAAGATGGAAGCAGGCTAACCTGGAAGGGCTATGCCAGTTTTTATTAAACCAATATTTCTTTGGTTTCTCAGCATCGATACGATACGAACGCTAAATCATAAATAATTATAAATATTTATTTGCCTTATTATGCTTTAAAAAGGTATACAAAATTATAAATATTTTGTCTTATTACAGGTAAAATGGCCCCTTTTGCAACAGAATCACCTCTTTACAAAGAAATTGAAGACCCGTTTCCGAAGCTTGTGGCACCACAAGCTGCTCCGAGAAAATACGAATTATTATACCGTAACATCCTTGTATTTTCCTACATGCATATAGTATCACTATACGGAATTTATCTATACTGTACCATTGCTACATGGAAGACCTTCATTTTTCGTAAGTATGTCTAGGTTAGAAGTTTAGATAGCCTATCCACCATACTTTCATTACATATTAATTTATTAATATTATAAAAGCGAAAGTGTGTCTATCTGTATGTCTGTCTGCTACGTCTTCACGGCCCAACCGCTGAATTGATTTTAATGTGGCACAGACCTCAAGCCTCTATTAATTGTGTTGTAGGTTGCGCAAGCCTAATCTGAGAGGACCCTTTTATAACTTGAACCAAAATATAACACAATTCTGTTCCTCTATCGGCTGTTTTCACTGACAGTCAATTAATATATCTCTGTTACAGACAACTTTGTCACGCAATTAGTAGCCGGCATGGGTATGACCGCTGGCGCGCATCGACTGTGGAGCCACCGATCTTATAAAGCAAAAATGCCCTTACAAATCTTACTTATGCTGTTGAACTCACTAGCTTTTGGGAACACGATTATACATTTCGCGCGGGACCATCGGCTGCATCATAGGTTAGACGCTAGCTTATTAGCTGCATGTGTGCACAAGTTTTATTTCCTAGAGACTAGATAAGTTATACATAAAGTCACACACAAGTTTTACTAATATTCAATTTGTTAAAACCTGTTGTGTCTACTATAAAACTCACTCGATCGAATTATGTGAATCCTTGCTTTGTGGAGTTAGTTTCACGCTATATATTTAGTACTAGCTGTGCCCGCGACTTCGTTCGCGTGGAATAGCTCTCAGCGCGCTTTATATAGCCACGGACGCTCAGGCGCGATGCGTGTAGTACGTACTCTGTACGTTAAAAATGTTCGCCGTGATTCTTTAAATTGACATAACTTTTTTATTTATAAACCGATTGACATGAAATAAACACTAAATGTTAAGTGAAACTTACTACAATATATTAGTGAAAACCGTATCTAAATCGAATAAGCCGTTTCTGATATTAGCGTGCACAAACACACAGACAAACAGACAATAAAAATTAATTACAATTTCGGGTTCGGCATCGATATAATAACAACCCCTGCTACTTTATTTTTATATATTTCCATTGTACAGACACCACTTTTCTACAATTTTATTATATGTATAGATTAGAGAGAAACTGCATGTTCTAAAATCTCAAGCTTCTAGATCTAGTATTTTGAGCTGCACATTGATATACAGATTTATTATAGGTATAGCGATACTGACGCCGATCCTCACAATGCAACGCGAGGCTTCTTCTACTCGCACATTGGATGGATTATGGTCAAAAAACATCCAGAGGTGTTGCGAAGAGGGAAACTCATCGACACGTCGGATTTATACGCCAATCCTGTGCTGAGGTTCCAGGAAAAGTGAGCATCCAATACAACGTTACATGCTGTCAAAAGGTCGAACTTAGAAGTATTCTATCAGCTTGTATGCGTCTTCTGCTGAACATAGGCTTTTTGGAGAGCGCGCCTCCAACACACGGTCGACCTCCTTCCTCATCTACACATTTCCCGCCACGTTATTAAGGACGTCAGTCTAGCGGACATTGGTCTGCCTAAACTAAGGTTGTTAGCTGGAGATCATCAATCTATAAGTACCTGAGTATACCTGGATTAGGCACTCGTAATACCTAATTGGAGCAAAACTTATTTGTCGCTATTGGCTTTACTAACACTTTGACTGCCGAGCGAGAGCAGGAGATCGGACTCCAATAGCTCTTATTTTTGTTATTTGTTTCAAGTAGGTATTGGACGTAAAACCTCCACTTATTTCTTTTAACCTCATGACAGAGATAAACAAAACTCCAAGTGGACTGGTTTAGAGATGGAAAACCAAGATTGGAAAGAGATGGAAGTATGCCCGGGCCCAAAGCGCAGATCATATTGATACCGATCGTGTTGGTAAACATGACAACGAATCTGTTAAAATGGTTTGGTATAGCAGATCCTTGGAAAATGAGACTTTTGGTTATCAAATTATATCATGTGATTAGTTCCAAACCATTTTTGATTTTTCGCTCAAGTTTCAGCCAACTCACTCCATTGTCATCTCACTATCTGTATATTTTCAGGTATTTTTTCCCATTAGCAGGCACCCTCTGCTTCGTGCTACCAACACTCATACCCATGTACTTCTTCGGAGAAACCCTCAACACGGCATTCCACCTCGCGATATTCCGTTACACTGTCTTTCTCAACGTGGTGTTCCTCGTCAACAGCGCTGCTCATTTGTGGGGCAAAAAACCTTACAATAAACAAATTAAACCAGTACAGAACTACGCAGTGTCTTTCTTAACGTTTGGAGAAGGATTTCACAACTATCATCATTCGTTTCCTTGGGACTACAGGACGGCTGAGCCGGGCAACAATTGGTTGAATGTCAGCGCTAAGTTCATAGATTTCTTCGCGTGGATCGGTTGGGCGTACGACCTTAAAGCGGTTCCAGAAGATTTTGCGCGCTCAAGAGCAAACAAAACTGGTGATGGCAGTGACTTGTGGGGATTCAAACGTGATAATAATTTAAGATTGAATAAATTGTGTTGATATTCTGAGGTTTTTTTTTTTAATTTACTGGCTGAGATTACGAATACGGCACGGTTCAAGCAATGCCAGGAATGAGGACGCGCCGGGGATGGACTGTCTCGTGTGTGATGTGGTCCTCGAACCAGGGCTTTCCAATTCAGACAAAACTGCATAAGTGTAATTTATTTCAGAGACGGTAAATATTTTTTTAGGTTAATATTACGTTAAACTAACGGTATTTTATTTTTATGTTAAAGTGACACAATTACGACTAAATAAATTATTGAAAGTCTAATTCTTTATTTTTATTGAAAACCTTAGCTGTCGACAAAAGTTCACTTTATAGATATCGGACTACGGGAAACTAATAAGAACTGTCGCGCGCAGCGATAAAGTGCAATTTAGCATGTGTTTTCATAATAATTATGTAGATTGTCAGGAAGCTGGCTTTTAACCAAGTTAGTAAGTGTGTTACTTCTGTAAAACATACTAACATTATCAGATTATTTTCATTTTTATGGTTCCGTACCTCAAAAGGAAAAACGAAACCCTATAAGGGCTATCACTAAAGGTCACTAAAGGCTGATCGGCTAGGAATCGTCCTTAAAAAGATGGCAGAGCGTCCAGCCAACGTTTTTGGATACCGTCAAAATCCGGACTATTTCCGTAGCCAAAAGGTAAACTGTGTTAGAAGATCCGCGTGTGTCAAGATAACCTGCGGCAGCGTTGCCACATCTACGTCTTTTTACGTAGATCTACTAACTTTTGGCCTTTCCTGCAAACCTACGAACTTCAGTCCCAGAATCTACGTATTTTTATCAAATTGGACAAAGTAAATGAATATAACTTTTGAGGCTAGTGGGCATAATTTCGATTTCTTTTTCATTGGTGAAAAAAGTTACTAAAAAAAGTTCTGTTTTACACAGTCACAGCAATAAAGGTGTGACATGGGTGTGACTGTGTAAATGTGTAAATGGTGTAAAACGGAACGTTCATTTTTGCAGAAACTGTCACTAGTGTCACTGTTTTGTAGGCGTCATATTTCGAAAAAAAAGGCGATTCATCTCAAATATTTCCATTACTGGCCCAATTTGCACAAAAATTTATTAAGTGGCAAGCGACGGGTCTGCCCGCGAAATTCAAATTTAATTTGGTTTTTCGCAATTTATAAACTAATACGACAACGTAGGCTTATGGCATTTTAATTGCGATAATGGCAGTATTATCCTCACAGGTTTACATAAAAATCTTTACTTTAAAGAGTCCAGTTTAAGAAATTAGCTCTAGTATCGACTATAACCTATAAATTAGTCTATAAATTAGTATAACCTATAATTTAATTTAATTTGAATTTTGCGGGCAGGCCCGTCGCTTCCACCTTAACAAAACATTCGTTTATTTAGTTACTAGTTTTTTGGCGCTTAAGCGCGTACGTCATTTTATCATATATGTATACTTATTTATATTTTAATATATTTTTACTATAAGATAACTACCCTACTCCCTTCATTTTACTCAGAAAAAAGTACGTAGATCTACGAACTTTTCATCCGAAATTTTTACTAAATCTACGTCTTTTTCTATATGTAATGTGGTATACGTCTTTTTAAAAATTCGAGTTGGCAACACTGACCTGCGGTTTGTCCCAAAGATGACCTCCCTGTTGCAGTGGTGAGTGAGCGTTGTGGTCTTATGAGTGAAAGGTGCCAGGTTCGATTCCCTGCCTTTTCCTGTAATTTAGGAATTTATAATCAGGGTTCCGTACCTCAAAAGGAAAAACGGGACCCTTATAGGATCACTTTGTTTTCTGTCTGTCTGTCTGTCCGTCCGTCCGTCCGTCCGTCGCGTCGTGTCTGTCAAGAAAACCCATAGGGTACAAGCTTCCCGTTGACCTAGAATCATGAAAGGCAGGTAGGTAGGTCTTATAGCACAAGTAAAGGAATAAATCCGAAAACCGTAAATTTGTGGTTACATCATTTAAAAAAATAAATGAAATATGTTTAAATCAAAGTTAGATAACTATACCAAGTGGGGTATCATATGAAAGGCTAAAGGCCATTCTAAAACAGATTTTTATTTATTTTTATGCATAATAGTTTCTGATTTATCATGCAAAATGTCGAAAAAAATACCCAAGTAGGTACGGAACCCTCGGTGCGCGAGTCCGACTCTCACTTGGCTGGTTTTTTTATTTCTTTACAAGCTAGCCCTTGACTGCAATCTTACCTAGTAGTAAGTAGTATAGGTCAACGGGAAGTACCCTATAGGTTTTCTTGACAGACACGACCATCCGACAGACAGACAGACAGACAACAAAGTGATCCTATATGGGTTCCTTATTTCCTTTTGAGGTACGGAACCCTAAAAAAGACCCTAAAATTCCATAACCATAGAGAAACTCTCACACACCGCACAAAGCAACAAGGCGCACTTCATCTCCACCACAGCATCAGTCAATTGATCAAGGACTTGCTTTTACTTGCAGGACTTTTTATCTTGCAATTTAGTATGGCTGTGTCGTATGTACAACTAAGTAGGCAACACTGAAAGTTCTAAGCAGCAAATGCGTAGGATTACTGCATACTAAATAGAATTGCAAATGGCTTATTTTTGCAATACTTGAATCTTTGTAGACAAAAGAGGGCAGGGTTCGTATATTTAATTAAATTAAAAAATATGCAAAAAATGAAATAAATTGCAATGCTAGACAGTCACAGAATTCAAAATAGATATAGAAATGAAGTTGTAAATTAAAAAAATTAAAAAAACTTTAATTCAGGCCATTCATGACCCAGATAAAGCTAAGCTGCTCAAATTGTCGCATTATTTCCATACTAGTTGACCCGCCCCGGCTTCGCACAATGAGCCTACCTATTCCATGGATAAAATATGGGAATGAATGTGTTACGCCTATTAGAATCTACTTAATTATGAACACTCCTCGTAAAATGTTTTGAATTCCCTGTACCTGTTAATTAACCAAGGACATTAAAAAAGTGCATAGTGTACCCACTTTGAACAAAAGATTTTTCTTTGACTTTTTTCTCTAGGAGTCAAAGCGAAAATATATGACAGGGGACCATTTAGTATTGCCGCCCCGGGCATCCGACGGGCTTGCTGGCAAGCTTATACCACTTCTATTAAATTATATACAATTCTGTGTAAACTGGATGAACTAATTCCAAAGTCCAAGCAATAACCAAAAAAATTATTACAAGTAAGAAGGTATGTTAAGCCAGAAACATACTTATTAGACATGTTTGTTAAGTCGAGCGAAATCGTTATTAGACAGGTATATTTATTTTTTTACCGCTTTTTAACCCCCGACCCAAAAAGAGGGGTGTTATAAGTTTGACGTGTGTACCTGTGTATTTGTGTATCTGCCTGTGGCATCGTAGCTCCTAAACTAATGAACCTATTTTAATTTTTTTTTTTTTTTTTTGTTTGAAAGGTAATGATCGAGAGTGTTCTTAGCTATAATCCAAGAAAATCTGTTCAGCCGTTTGAAAGTTATCAGCTCTTTTCTAGTTACTGTAATCTTTACTTGTCGGGGGTGTTATAAATTTTTAATTTACACTTGTTCGTGCGATTTCTTTGTATTCGTATTCCTCATTGCTGAAGGTATTGACCCTTTTCCATTAATCACATAATATTAGAAATTCTCTTGGTATAATAACTCGACTAAGAGAACGAAATTTCAATTCTCGCAATTAAGGGTTTTTTCAAGATCCTGTTCTATTTTCTTAAAATTTTTAAGTGTAAGTGGTCGACCATAAAATTGCTTTACCATTTTTGATAACGACTTGCCATAAATCAAAATTTCATATGGTTCTTGTATGCGAAATTATACCTACCTAATAGTTACTTGTGTGATGTGCTAACCACATTCAACCTGAAGCTGGTGCCGGCTGGTAAGAGTTTATTACTGTCCAGGTCTGAAATAAAACAATTTACGGCCGAGTAACAGCCGAAAAATTAGTAAAGCCGAGTACTTTCGAAGTGATTTTAAAAGGAACCTGGCACCTCGGCCAGCCGAGTCCATTTGAACTAAACAAGCTTTTTCGGCCGATTGCAGATTATTCTATAAAAAATGGTAAGTATGTATTTAATTAAAGTATTAGATTTTGATCAATCTTAATTATTATAAACTGTATGGGAAGACTGACCCCTATAATACGGCCTGTCCTAGTTTACCTGGGTCAGGACTCCACCAAACGCATGTACCTGCTTAAATAAGATAAGTTAATTGTCATTTTCATTTTTCATCTATACTAATATTATAAAGAGGAAACCTTTGTATTTTTGTATTTTTGTATGTTTGTATTGAATAGGCTCAAAAACTACTGGACCGATTTCAAAATTTCTTTTACCATTACTTAGAGAGATTCTTCCGAATCCGTATAGGCTATATTTTATCCAGGAAAATAGATAGGATTTTTCGTGGTAGTGTCCACCCGTGCGAAGCCGGGGCGGGTCGCTAGTAAATAATATAATTTGTCTTGTACCTCTCTAGTCTGTACTCAAGACGCGGCTCGCGGCTGAGTATGTTTCTGCCTTTAGTGTTTTTTTTAAGTAACAAGTTAGCTATAATAACTTTGTAAGTCATTATATCAGTATCAGTAACATTTATAGTAATGCATAAAGTATCATGAGTGATACACTGACAAAAACTTTACGTAAGTACAGTCGCTTCCATATTCATCTTTTATCTATACTATTTTATTATTATTTGTATTTTTGTATGTTTGTATTGAATAGGCTCAAAAACTACTGGACCGATTTCAAAATTTCTTTTACCATTACTAAGAGGGATTCTTCCGAATCCGTATAGGCTATATTTTATCCCGGAAAATGGATAGGATTTTTCGTGGTAGTGTCCACCCGTGCAAAGCCGGGGCGGGTCGCTAGTTTCATATAAAAGGGGACCTGACTACCTGTCACAATATAAAAATAAAAATATAATATAATGTAAATTTTACATTGCTGGAATTTTTTTTAAGGATTTAAAGTTATTTTTTCAATTGTATTTATTAGTAGGTGTAAATAATATAGGAACTTTAGATATTGCACGTAGATTCTCTCTACTTAACTTACTTAGACTCCAACTAAAAAAGG
The DNA here is from genome assembly GCF_905333055.1 of Maniola jurtina. Classification (NCBI taxonomy): domain Eukaryota; kingdom Metazoa; phylum Arthropoda; class Insecta; order Lepidoptera; family Nymphalidae; genus Maniola; species Maniola jurtina. The sequence continues at coordinate 4,569,049 of NC_060051.1, forward strand.
ATTTTCAGAAATTCTGCATGAGCGTAGGACATTTAATGCAACATTAACTAGCTTTCTTCTCTGTCTGTTTGTTAGTTTTTTTGTCAGTCTGTTTGTCCTCAAGAAGTTTGCAATCGATTTTAAACTTAACGATTATCGATTTTAAACTTCCTGATTAGCTAGAAACATGAAATTTGAACATAGTTTTTAACTGGATGGCAATGCAAAATTTACACGTTTTCTGGTATCTGTGTTTGTGTGTTTACTTGTCTATCCTGAACAAATTTTGCAATCGATTTTAAATTAACTTCCAGAGCAGCTAGGAACTTGAAATTTTAAGCATAGGTAATAGAAAGATAGATAAAGTAATAAATAAATAATAACACTAAAAAACTGAAAATAATAATTATTTGAGTATTTTTTTTAAAATTTAACATTTTTAATGGACTAAAAATGGATTGTTTTTTTTTTTTCAAATTACTAGATCATATTTTAAATGCGACAGTAGCCTGTCTATCTATCTTTTCACGACCTATCCGCTTACCCATTTTGCGAAAATAGAAGCTTCACTCAGAAAAATCTGTTATTATTCAAATATTTTTAATAAATTTGTGATATGACCTCCCAAAACTTACGCCAAGGCCATAAATCACAACGCGTAGATTATTCGAGAGTTCTCCAATGAGATTAATGCCAATATAAGTTATTTGAGCAGAGCGCTGCTACATCTAATTATCCAGTTCAAGATCTAAAAATCGACAGTATGGATCACAGATAGTATCGTTAGGAATCTCAGAAGACTCCAATAAAAAAAACCATCCAAAGCCAAACAGTCGTATTTATACAAATTCAATCGATCGTATTACATCGAATGAGTCCATTATCGATTTTATTAAACTACCTTCATAATTAATTCAAATTAACAAAATTGTGCCATGGTGGCACTACAAAAAGGCACTAAATCAAGAAACAACAACAATTATTTCTAACAAACTCAATTTTTTTTTTTAAATAGCCTAACAGTTCGGCCGTCCTGAATTTAACACGTCCTCGTGTTTCCAATCAATCATGTAATGTCAATCACGGGTGCTCCTTGCCCTAAGTCAAATCCAAATTATTATTGACATTCCTGCCCTCCGTCAAACATGGGCATTCTTGGACTGCTGACCCCTCAGTTTTAAGATAAATTCATCAAAAAAATCAAGCAGTTGCCACAAGACTTTTAAAAAACCTAAATCCATGCGCACTAAGTTGCGGGCATCACCTAATGTAAAATATTTATGTCCTCATCATCATATACGTACACATCACACATGCAAGTATTTAGACATCATAACATATGTAGTTACAAATATCTGTCTTATTACAGATAGAATGGCTCCTTTTGCAATAGAAACAACTCCAAACACAGAAGTAGAAGACCCGTTTCCGAAACTTGTTGCCCCGCAAGCTGCTCCGAGAAAATACGAAATATTATACTTTAACGTGCTTATGTTTTCCTACCTCCATATAGCATCACTGTATGGGAGTTACCTATACTTTACCATCGCTACATGGAAGTCATTGATTTTTTGTAAGTATGATCTAACGGCTCAAAAAAAATTCAGTTAGTAAAAGCTTTGAATCGCGTTACCTGCAACGAGGGTTGAGGGTTGAGGATTGAGGGTATAAGAGCCCCATCCCACAAACCCCACTTGCCGGAGATGGTAGTTTTGATATTTTTGATTATCTGAGACAGAAAAGGGCTGAGAATCATGATGGTCATATTCTAGAAACTAATATCTATGTCTGTGGTTTTCCAGATTTCTGTTAAAATATTCGATTTCAAAGTTACGCGGTCTTAAAAATTTTCATACAAATCTATGAGCCCCTGTAATTTTAAAACCGTCAACGTGCCCAGTCTGCTTGAGCCGACTGGGATTGCAAGAGACGATGGCAAGAGACTGGACGGTATGAGTTTGATTCCATGGAAGATGGGCCGGGTGCTGGTATGGGATGCAACCTGTTCAGACACGGTGGCCCCTTCCCATCTTCATGGAACCAACAACAGAGTTGGTGCGGCTTGTGAAGTGGCTGAAAAAGCGAAAGTGTGCAAATACAGGGGTCTAGGCTCCGAATATGACTTTGTCCCATTCGGTGTCGAGACCCTTGGTCCGTGCGGTCCTAGCACTTTAAGCCTTTTTAGGGAAATATCAAAAAGGTTAGTCGACATCACAGGAGACCGAAGAGCTGGCAGCTACCTCGGGCAAAGAATTAGTATAGCCATTCAAAGGGGGAACGCTGCCAGTATCTTCGGAACCTTGCCTAAAGGGACTTCTTTTAATAATTTATTTTAGTTCTTATATTATATTTTTTAAGGCTTTTAGTTTTAGGTTCATTATTTTAATAACTATATTATTAAAATAATGAACCTAAAACTATAAATCAGTTGATGTCAGTCTACATAATAATAGTGTAGTGCTGCCAAGAGTAAACAATTGATAAAAGAACTGCAGTAACCCTAATAGAAATAGATAGATTTCAAATTAACTTGCACAATTTTTTTAAAATTATAGACTAGCGCTTGATTGCAATCAGACTTGCTGGCAAGATATGATGCAGCCAAAGATAGAGCACGCTTGCCAAGAGAAGATGCCAAATCACTCTTTGTGCTTTCCAATCTTCAAATGGATCGGATACAAACCTAATGATACAATCAAAGCGTAATATTAATAATAACTTCTTTCTTACAGACAACCTATTGCAAGTACTGGCATGTATGGGCGTGACCGCTGGCGCGCATCGGTTGTGGAGCCACCGCTCATACAAGGCGAAAATGCCCTTACAAATCATACTCATGCTGTTGAACTCACTAACTTTCTTGAACACGGTACCACATTTCGTTCGAGACCATCGACTGCATCACAGGTAACGTTTTGATAACCTCGTTGTTCTAGCTAGACTCCGGCCGAAGACTGACTTGTTTTAATAAAAACACATAATTATAATATATTCTTTTCACCTCTCTAGCTCAAACAGGGCGCCTTTGCTGCCTAAAACCAGTGAGAAAAACTCAATTTTGCTCACTGGAGTGAGAAAAAGTATTCATATAATAATTATTTTCTTAGATCTTGTGTTTTCGCTATCGAGGTGAAAAGTTGTATGTATCACACGATAGCAAAATTTTTGTTTCTTGTGCCTTTGAACCCCTCGCTAAACTCAGGATTCTAACTTAGAATCCTCCGCCCGCTCGGGGTTCAAACTAGGCACTCGCAGCAAAAATGAATTTTGTTATCTTGTTGAACAAATAACTATTTCGAGTGACTAACTAATTCATTCCTCTTGTAGAGTATAAGTATTCAGTCTTTGAGCGACGCAAATCATCTCACTCATAATAAAATTAATATAATTACAACCTGAATTAAAATGTACTTAGTTATTTTTCTCGTTATTTATTGTTCTTATTATTTATTAAAACAATAAAGAGGCCTGCACTAGAATGGAACGTATTTCATATGCCAGCTACGGGAAAATGTGTGATTTTTATTAAAGTTTCCGTTACAAATGGCCCTTCAAACCGGATCCTACCTGATATACTCTGTCGAAATACGGTTGTAGCGCCGGACTGTTTACTTTTTTGCAAAAAATAACAAAAACAATAAATCATGAGAAAAATAACTAGATAGTTGTACTTTGTACTCATAAGTTTAACCTATATGACATCCATCAATTTCTAATCAAAATTTCAATTTGTCAACATTTATCGTGTGTCTGAAAGGAATTTCTGGAAAGCTCGTCTTAATGAGGGTCCACGTTATTAAAGAGATTAATTAATTATAGGTACAGCGATACTGACGCCGATCCTCACAACGCAACACGTGGCTTCTTCTACTCGCACATTGGATGGCTTATGGTCAAGAAGCACCCAGAGGTTTTGCGAAGAGGAAAACTGATTGACATGTCGGACATATACGCCAATCGTGTTCTGAGGTTCCAGAAGAAGTAAGCATCCAGTTATACAAAATATTGATAATATAATATTGCTAGTAAAAGGTTGGATGTAGAAATATTGGTCGGTCAAAATGTTGGTGGTAGATGGCGATAACCGAGACGCCTACCGGGTAAGTAAATGAAAAACTAGCGCTGAGGACAAAGTATGGACAGAGGAATCTTCTGCAGGAAGTTCGAGCTGTAGCGCCTATAACGTTGATATTGATGACACTGGTAAGTAACCGGATTGGTTTGGCACATATTATACCTCATAAGCAGACCTTTAATAAGAATTTATGTGACCTTTGGAAGTCACCAAGTTAATAACTATGAAGATAACATTAAATATTACATGACCATTTCAAGAATGTTAGCCTTGGCAGCGTTGCATTCTAACGCTACTAGCCGGGTGTGGCTGGCGCTACGGGGAAGCTCGAGACGTGGTAACTGAGTTGTTGAAGCGGTCGTGTACTAATTGTATACCATTTTTCGTTCTTTAATCTAAATTCGATAAGAAAGAAATATCTTCACATATATCATTTTAAAAATAAAGTCAACGTGTCTTTAGTTTTGAAAGATATAATGTGTTTTTTTTTCCTCACATCGGTGGCCTGTTCCCATCTCACTCTCTGTATTTACTTGCAGGTATGCCATCCCATTAATAGGGACCCTCTGCTTCGTGCTACCAACGATCATCACCATGCATTTCTTTGAAGAATCCCTCAACACGGCGTGGCATCTCACGATACTCTGTTACACTTTCCGTCTCAATGTGGTGTTTTCCGTCAACAGCGTTGCTCATTTATGGGGCAACAAACCTTACGATAAGAAGATCAAACCAGTTCAGAACTACGTGGTATCTTATTTTGCGGGTGGAGAAGGCTACCACAACTACCATCACTCATTTCCATGGGACTACCGGGCGGCTGAGTTGGGCAATAATTGGCTGAACCTTACCACTAAATTCATAGATTTCTTCGCGTGGATCGGTTGGGCGTACGACCTTAAAGCTGTTCCAGAAGATATTGCACACTTGAAGGCCATCAGAACTGGTGATGGCTGCAACTTGTGGGGATTCAAACGTGATAATAATTATTGTAAGATTGAATAAATTGTGTATTGTGAGGTTTTTTTAATTTGCTGGCTAAGATTATGAACTCGGCACGGTGCTAACAATATCAGGAACGAGGACGCGCCGAGGATGGAACTGTGTCGTCCTCAAGCCAGGCTTCTATCACTACAGCATTCTAACTTCTAGTGCCTTTAGGCAAGAAGGCAATGATTACTTAGTTTTCCCACTCATAAATGTATATTGTATACCTTTATTTAAGAGATGGTGAATATTAATTTATTAGATATTATATTAGAACCCCATTTATTAGATATTATTCTTACACCTCACTCCTGGGTAAAGTCCTTTTTGTCCTACTGGCGGCGGAGATGAGGCTGCTGGGTTGAGTAGGCGAAGGGCTTCGTCATCGGCCTTCGCCTAAGAGAAAGAGGCTGCTATCGCGCTCTATGGCATACCCTGTCCAAAGGTTGTCCATGGGCACACAACGTGGCAATGCTGCCAGCTTGACCGGTAACTTTGGCCCAGAGGCAACTAGGGGCGAACTGTTTGACGATTTATAATTTTAATTTAATTTAAGTATAATTAGTAGGTAGTTTTTAAGAGTTGACATTGTTTATACTTAATTGTTTATTTTAATATTGTATGACTTTTCTCAATGAATACACACTATGCTAATAAAAATTTTAGGTAACAATTTTGAAGTGACGATATTTTATTATTATTTTTATATTAAAGTGATACAATCAATTTAGGACTAAATAAATGATTGAAAGTATATTTCGTTCTTTTTGTAGAAAGCCCTCGCTGTCGACCAAAACTTCGCCTGCCCCATAGGTTAGAAGGAATTAATAAAATCTACCGCACCCAGCGATAAAAGGCAATTATTTAGCTTGCGTTGATGTTAATTAATTACATATATAGTCAATTATCACTGTTATTAGTCAATTATTAACTATTGTAAAGCTGCATTTTCATCAAGCTCAAAGGAGTGTAAGGCTGCTTTTCCACCAGACTGTGGAACTATGGATTTGTATGATATCCACCAATATAATTAATTAACATTGTTCCACATAGCCTTAGTATGGGTGGAAACGGGTTCAACGAAGCTATGTTTTAACCCTTCACCGAAAAAGAAGAGTTTTGTAAGTTTGACGTGTGTATCAGCTGTGTATCTGTATGTTTGAGTATCTGCCTGTGGCTCCTAAAACAAACCGTATCTCCTAAACGAATGAACGGATTTTAGGTTTCCGTGCCTCAAAAGGAAAATCGGAACGTTTATAGGAAACTTTCACTTTGTTATCTGTCTGTTGGTCTGTCTGTCCGTCCGCCGTCCGTCCGTGTGTTTTTATGATTGTTATAAATACACTGGACAGGGCTATTTTACAATAGTTTTATACAATACGTCGAAAAGAGAATTCTATGACCAGAATAAAATCCGACTCGAAATCAGTAGTGATTAATAAAATATTAGTTTAGAAAAAGGTGGTGATAATTATTTTACTCTCATTTTGTTGATTTCAAAAAGTTATCGATATCGATTACCCGGTATGTGATGTCACCTCACTAGAAAATTGCCATTTCGACCTGTCGCGTAGGTACTATATTATAATAGGCAAAACTGAAAAATGCATAGGAATATATTAAACATAAATGGTATAGTTTTGCAAAGCTTGATGCTTTGTAAACTAGAGAGGGCAGGGTTCGTATATTAATTAATCAAGAAGGTTCTCTCCGTCACTCGCTCCATACAAACGTAGTTCCAATTTCATTTGAATATTAAGCAACCAAAGTCCATGAAATTTTGCAGACATATTCTAGAAACCAATATCTGTGCCTGTAATATTTTAGATTTGTGGTTGCCTGTGGTTTTCCAGATTTCTGTCAAAATATTCGGTTTCAAAGTTACGCGGTCTTAAAAATTCACATACAAATCTTTGAGCCCCTGTAATTTTAAAACTACATATTTTTAGAAAAATCTAAAATATTACAGGCACAGATATTAGTTTCTAGAATATGTCTGCAAAACTTCATGGACTTTGGTTGCTTAGTATTCAAATGAAATTGGAACTACGATTGTATGGAGTAAGTGACGGAGAGAGTCCTGTTAAGTCAAAAACTTACAATAAAAAAAATAATGATGCAATGCTGACAGTCACTGAATTTATAATAGGTGGAGAATAGAAATGGTAAAACTTAGCCGCTCCAAATGTCTAGTTATATTATAAGTAGGTACCTGCCTACGCATTATTGCAAAACAGACGTGTGCACAGCGTCATAGTTTATCATTGCTTAGGATGCTATAAGCTATGTACCTTCCCATTATTTCCATAATATGCTAAAGAATAATAATCATTGCTAATGTAGCGGGTGCTGGCTCGGTATTGAAGACAAGCGCAGTAGCCTAAGTGGGGCTAAGTTTTATTTAGTGTGTATATTTATAAGAGACTTTTATTTTATAGCATATCTATAGTCAACTACTAGGAGTCAACACTCCACATGTCGATAATCTCGTGAGCCAGGTCTAATTCGATCGGTACTTCGATACTTTTTCCTTATCTGCTTTCACTAGGCTATCTATCATCATGTGGAATAGTTGATTACATTTTAGTATTAAAATTATTAAGTAATTTGTTTTCTTCCTTCTATTGGCATTCAAAAAGTATACAGTGTACTACTTTGAATTAAGGATATTCTTTTTTTCTTTAGAAAAGAAAAAAAGTCAAATTTGCAAAAAAAATATTACAAAACGAAACCTCATTTAGTAATACCGCCCCGGGACTCCGTCTAGCTTAATCCGCCGCTGGACAGCCGATACTATTTCTATTATCTAATTTCAAATTCTGTGTAAACTGAATGAGTTCACTCCATAGTCCAAGAAATAGCCAATAAAAAATCTATCAAAAGTAGATAGCTATATTAAGCCAGAAACATGCTTATCACACGCCACACCGCGACGCTTGGTATTTCAATGTGTAAAATAATAAAATTATAGATATTTTCAACCGATTTTTCCAACGATTTCTTCACTACTCAAATAAATAAATGTGATTTTTTAGCTTTGTTGTCTTCCCAACGAGTCACACTGTCACTTTGGGTGTGACTCGTTGGAAATTCAAACGTATAAAAAGGTTTCAACAAGTTCTTTTTTCGGTGAAAGAATGAAGAGAAAATTTTCAGTGAATTCCCAAAGAGTCACACTGTGAACCGTTTGAGTGTGACTCGTTGGGAATCCATCTATTCCTCGTTGCTGAGAGTCTTGACCCATCACATAATGGAAGGAGTTCTCTTGGGATAATAATGAGATGGGTTACTTGGGCTAATAAATCGACTAAGGGAACAAGGTTTCTACTCTTCTTTTAAGCGAAAATAGAGCTAAAGATGAATATGATGTGCAAACGCATTCAACCGAAGGCTGGTAATAAAGTAATTTTAGAGTCGATGTTACACACAAAAAGCTGTGCATCCATGTCCATACTCCATACCAATATTATAAATGCGAAAGTGTGTCTGTCTGTCTGCTACGTTTTCACGGCCCAACCGCTGAACCGATGTTAATGAAATTTGGTAGTAGACTTGAGATACATCCCGGAGAAGGACATAGGCTAGTTTTTATCCCGGGAAATCCGAAAAGAAACCGAAAGCCACGCCGGCGAAGTCGCGGACATCCTCTAGTTTATAATAAAACTAGCTTATGCCCGCGACTTCATCCGCGTGGACTACACTTTCAAACCTCTGTTTTACCTTCCTAGGGGTTGAATTTTCAAACATCCTTTCTTAGCGGCTGTGTATGTTATTTAATAGCTATCTGCATCCAAAGTGCATTTGAGTTGTAGGTGGCTTTAACTCACCGGTGAGTATGTTTCTGGCTTTAGAATAACGATAATTTGAATGTTGCTGAGTGCTGACGCATTTTAAAGTATCATGAGTACTTAAACTGACCAAAACTTCATTTGTATATAGTCTCTTCCAAAATGTTCACCTTCTAAGTTCTATCTAAAAAAGGACTGTCGTCATACAAGTAGGTACACGTCACACCGCTAGATCTAAAAACTTGAGATTTTGGACGTACATAGCTTCTCTCTGTAATATAAACCCCCAATAAGGAAGGATCTCAGAAATTTCACCCGGTGAGAATGTATTTTTAATCTAGAATAAAATATTTTTTTAAGTAAAAAAGAATTAAAATACTTAAGTACCACGTTCTTAAAACAGACTAAGAAATTTAAACCTTCTGCATCCACCCACTTCCCGCTATCCTCTTAAGGTCCTCAATTCAGCGGGTCGGAGGTCGTCCCACACTGCGCTTGCTGATACGCGGTCTCCAATCCACAACACGTGTGCCCCAGCGGACACTGACAGTTGGCCTTGTCCACTAGTTCAAAGTCGCTCAGCGTGCTATGGAGCGGGCTATGTTGAGGGATCTCTCAGAGAGACAAAATTCCTGATGAGGAACTCCGTAGTAGAACCAGAGTGACCGACATAGCTCAACGAATTAGCCAGCTGACGTGGCAGTGGGCAGGTCACATCAGCCGCAGAATTATAGCTATGAGTAAACGAAAAATGTAGGGCGCACACAGTAACCAGTAACCACCCATCGCCATCGACCGACTCCATTGGAACTAGCCTAAAAATCTGTCAACAATTTCTGTGCATACGAGCAAGTCAACCTAATAGTAACCAAAAACTTTTAGGTGTTGTGATGTTTATTCAAAACAGTAAATATTAATAATACTATATTTGTCTTATTACAGATAAAATGGCTTCTTTTGCAACAGAATCACCTCCATACAAAGAATTCGAAGATCCGTTTCCGAAGCTTGTAGCCCCACAAGCAGCCCCGAGAAAATACGAAATATTGTACCTTAATGTGCTTAAATTTACCTACCTGCATATAGCATCACTGTATGGAATTTATGTATACTTTACCACCGCTACATGGAGGTCATTGATTTTTTGTAAGTATTGGATCTAGCGGCTAAAATTTCGGTAGGGAAAGTTTTAAATCTTGTTGCTACCTCCATCGAGGGTTCAGAAGTGTTAAGGGAAAGGGTATTGGATCCCTTGACACAAATACCATTCTAGGAGGCACGTAATTTTTTTAATTTATGTAAGTATTTGAAAATGTTCAATATCATCAGTGAAAATGTGCATTGTCAGAGATGGAACAGGTGCGGGAGTCGAGATGGTTACATAAAGGATACTTAACTTGTTTGTTACAGACCATACGTTGCTATTACTGGCATCCGTGGGTGTGACCGCCGGCGCGCATCGGTTGTGGAGCCACCGCTCTTACAAGGCAAAAATGCCCTTACAAATCTTACTCATGCTGATGAACTCACTAACTTTCGTGAAAACGACTACGGATTTCGTGCGGGACCATCGGCTGCATCATAGGTTTGAGTTTGATTGCGTCGTTGTTTTGGACTCTAGAGGCTTGATGACCTCCGTGGAGTAGTGGTAAGCGCTGTGGTTTTTTTAGCGGCAGGTCCCGGGTTCGATTCCCGGCAGGGGAAATTTGGAATTTTATAATTTCTTCTCTGGTCTGGGTCTGGTGGGAGGCTTCGGCCGTGGCAAGTTACCACCCTACCGGCAAAGCCGTGCCTCCAAGAAATTTAGCGTTCCACTACGATGCCTTGTAGAAACTACTCGTAACTAGCTGACCCACATCGGCTTCGCTTCGATGGAGTTTCTAAAAATAATTTTTAAATGCGGATCTATGATAAAGACAAAACCTACATGTAAAATCTGATGTACCAAACCCAACGGTTTGTACTACGCGTTCATACAGGGTTTGTTGTAGGTACAGCGATACTGATGCCGATCCTCACAACGCAACGCGTGGCTTCTTCTACTCGCACATTGGATGGCTTATGGTCAAGAAGCATCCAGAGGTGTTGCGAAGAGGGAAACTCATCGATATGACGGACATACACGCCAATCCTGTTCTGAGGTTCCAGAAGAAGTGAGCATTCAATGATACAAATATTTTTAAATTATCTTGCTAGCTAAAGGTTGGACGTAGAAACATTGAGACAAAGAAAAAAAATTGGTCAGCCAAAACATCAGTCGGTAGATTTAAAAAGAGGGCTGAAAAAGAGATCGATGGAGTAATCTTAGCGCTGATGACTTTAGTATGTAATATATTCAATGTATTGATGATAGTTGTAAAAATAACCAGTGTAAAAACTTAATTAATGCAGACTTTAATTATATTAAGACTTTATGTAACTTTTGTTAATCCGTAAGTTAGAAACTATAATGACTAGAATTTATATGATTTTCATATTTGATTTCGGTCTTTGATCTACATTAAGGAAAAATCAAATTATATCCTTTTAAAAATAATATCTAGGTATGTGGCTTTAGTTTTGCAACAATAATATGCTTACCTCGCTAATTTGATTTTTGGCTCGCTCATTGCCATCTCGCTCTGTATGCTTGCAGGTATGCCATCCCATTAATAGGGGCTCTCTGCTTTGTGCTACCAACAATCATCCCAATGGTCTTCTTTGGAGCAACCCTCAACACGGCGTGGCATCTCACGATACTCTTTTACACTTACCGTCTCAACGGGATGTTTTCCGTCAACAGCGCTGCTCATTTATGGGGCAATAAGCCTTACGATAAACAAATTAAACCAGTTCAAAACTACACAGTGTCTTTCGTGACGCATGGAGAAGGTTTTCACAATTACCATCACGCATTTCCATGGGACTACCGGGCAGCTGAGTTGGGAAATAATTGGCTGAACTTTACCACGAAGTTCATAGATTTCTTCGCTTGGATTGGTTGGGCGTATGACCTTAAAGGGGTTCCAGAAGATGTAGTACACGCGAGGGCAAACAGGACTGGTGATGGCAGTGACTTGTGGGGATTCAAACGTGATAAAAATTTTAAGATTGAATAAATTGTGTGGATATTTATTTGGAGGTGATTTTTATTTGATAGTTCTAGAAAAGTAGTAGAAAGCCTAAAGTACCGCAGAGACGTAAGTTCTCTTTGCGTGTTGTAATTTGTATCGCCTTTATAACGGGAAGTGTTCTGAGGAGTTATTTGACCATGTATTTTTTACAACCACTATATACGCCACCAAAACCGTCATCACCACCTGGGTGCCTGGCGCAAATCGACCACAGGTTGTGCAATGTGTAAAATTGTGGAAAGAAGTCCCATCGACGATGATTCAAGGGGCGCATCAAAAAATTCCCATCTATGAAAATTCCTTAAAAGTCGGCAACACCTCAACAACGACCTCCTCGTTAAAATTCCAGCCATTCAAAACAATTGCAGCAGCAACGTCGTTTCTTTTGTAGGGTCTTTGACCTCTACGATCTTGCACTGCCTAAATCCAACAGCTCTCTGGGACTCGTTTATGTCGTTAGCTGTCCTCTTAGTGGGGTATCTGTCAACATTGTGTTTTCTAATGCGAGGTCTGGTAAATGGTAAGTAATCACAACTTTCGTGGCTGGCTGGGGCTGGAAAACTTTAAAATCCACTCAGACAGCACCGAGGGCAAAAACTAGACAAAGTCAAAAGGATTTAGATATTTCATTATTTTCCATAATAAGTATGCATACTTTATTGCACTATAATGTAGATTCAATGGGCGGACTTAAAGCCCCAGCTATTAAATTGTACGATTCAAATGCACGTTGTTTTACCTACATAAAACACGTAGATTAGATTGTAATGGCGATTGATCGAACTCTATTCGGCGTTTCCATTTTCATACAGAGTCCGGCAAGTTGATCATAGATGGAAATGAAATAATTAAGTTATTGTTCCGTTCAATTAAAATTGACAGTTGATTTATGTTATTTCTGTTTTGGATGTCGGCATCTTTTGAAGTGGTTTTGCCGTTTTACTGAAAACGAACTACTGTTTTGTCTTCATCTTATTAATTGAATAGACATTTGTATACCTTGTTCCTTATCAGCCTGCAGTATACTTACTTGGAAAATACATTTAATCATCACCATGATAATTAAAAAATAAAATAAAATAATGATCATCGTAATTATACGGCGTCAGTTTTCCCTTCCACCTGTAAGTTACAGTCAATCTCACATGAAAACACAATATTATAATGATATTGGATAGGTAGATATGTTCAAAAACTCAAAGGTAAAATAACGGACTCCAATCCAAAACCATAATCCAAAATTTTAACACGTTTACAAACAATGCAACTTGTAAATTAACTTTCATAAAAAATACATTTTTTATCGGATATTTTTGGACAAATCGGCTCAAGAGATTGGCAGTGAAAAAGCAACAGACAGACAAGTTCACTTTTGCATTTATAATAGTATTACACTAAAGGCTTGGGTAAAGCGAACGCGGCTACTAGAATTTGTTATTGCTACAGCATCATACAACTTACAAGGGTTTGCATGGTGCAGTCTACACCACTACCAGACAGAGCAACAATTGTTTTTAAAACCCGTTGTTTTTAAGTCGTGAATTTAGTACCTACTACGGTGATTTTTTCAAGTTTCCATTAGCATTTGCTGTAGATATATGAATGAAGCGTTTAAACCAAAAAGACTACTTAGGTCGATTTTACTTTGACGCTATACCTAGTATTTATATGTACCTACTTGAAACTTGCATTAAGGGTACAGTGAGTTTAGTATGAGATTTAATATTCACCGACGTTGACAATATTCGAGCGATGAAACACTTCAGTGTTAAAGTTAAATAAACCCTAAAACTTTTATTACAAAGCTCAAGTTCGTCCGTATATTTCTACAGCTAACAGTACAGGTGGTATTGAATTTGTTACTTAAACAAAATTAAGAACTTTCAGGTCCATTTTACTGTGGTGTTATAGTATTCGATGCTAGAATTCTATTAAATTTTGTGAGATGTATCTCAAGTAAGCACACAGCACACTGTTCTTTCTGTTACAAATCATTGGTTTGCCATATGGGTATCGTCCTGTACTCAGTACTACGAAAGTTTTCTATTGCAGCTTTTGTAACAGTTTTTCGATGAGCCTACGAGAAAGTTTTGTCGCACTAATTATGCTTGGGCTACTGCCATGTGGTCGATATTGCGCGTCGCTACTATTACGTTTTATATGTGTCCAGGCCTTAAGGGTGAAGACCTCTGGAATTCCTCGAGCTCTGAAGAATACCGACAGTTGACAGAGGCTCCTGTAAAAATAAAATAATAATTAATTTTAATTTAATGAATACAATATGATTTCGATTGTATATACAGCTACCATTGAATTCAGCGATATCTTGGTATGATTCAATGTTAATAAATAAATAACCAATGTTGGATTAAATGTTATTGAATTATTTAATAGTACATGATTTACAGTAAACTCGTATTGTGAGTAAATTAACTATTTTTATAAATCAGATTACTAAGTATATTATGAGCAAGTAATTAATAGTAGATAGAGCAAGCTTCAAAGTTCCATGTATCGGACAAAATAGTAGGTAGGTATGTTTTCAGAATTTTCAATACAGTTTTAGAAGTTACATAGTAGAACATTTATGTTAAACAGCCGCTTTGAATCTTATTACAATATTTCGTAAACGGTATATTTTTTTTTTTTCAAAAAACAGACTCGCGCACCGAGGGTTCCGTAGTTGGGTATTTTTTCGGACATTTTGCACGATAAATTGAAAACTATTATAAAAATAAAAATAAATCTGTAAGTATTAGAATGTACCTACAGGTAAAGGCACTTTCATATATATATATTTTTTAATAAAGAATATTATCCATGCTAATCATGACTAATACTCCCCTTTCCCCTCCAATTAAGCGTAAAGCTTGTGCCAGGAGTGGGTACGACAATAGTGCAACGGGTGGGATTTGAACCGCTGACCTTTCGGAATTCAGTCCGCTCCTCAACCGTTGAGCTATCGAGGCTCGATATGATACCCCACTTGGTATACTTACCTTACTTTGAAAATTGAAACACATTTTAATTTTTTTTTAATCATGTAACCACAAACGCGGTTTTCAGATTTATTCCTATACTTGTGCTATAAGACCTACCTACCAAATTTCATGATTCTAGATCCACGGGAAGTACCAGGTTTTCTTGACAGCCACGACGACGGACGGACAAACGGACAGACAACAAAGTGATCCTATAAGAGTTCTATTTTCCTTTTGAGGTACGAAACCCTAAAAAAATGTTCTTCATGATTATTTTAATTTTAAAATCAATAGGTCACCGAAGTCTCCTCGAGGGGTTAATCCAGTTTAATTTAAATATTTTAATTAACAGACCATTGTAAAATTCAAATAACAATTAAGTAGTTATTTATGCCTTGGTACCTAGTTCGTCCTTGAACTTCGCACAAAAAGTTCAAGGACGAACTACTACTAGGGTGGTATCTGTGTGTAAGGTTACTTTTAAAATTTGATTTGAATTGTCAAAAATAATATAAAATTATTAAATTATCTGATGAAGGTAGTTTGATGAAATCGATATTTGGCTCATTCGATGTCATGCAATCTGCTGCTAGGATTTTTTGCTGCTGTTGCAGATTCGGGTCATTAGTTCTGGAGATTTCCCCCTACATCTTTACCAATCTTTGCCTCTTTATAATATCAGTGTAGATTGTAGATGCAAGCGGCTGTATGTATTCAAGTAATACGGGAGTCAGTTTTCTACCCATAAAACAAAATGCTAATACGCTAGAATAGACCTTATCTGCCTTATCTATCGCACAAATCCATGATGTAACGAAGTGGGATGGCCTGCAGGTCAGACTACATGGCCACATGCACCAGTGAAAGGGACTGTTGCGTATACTACCAGGATGAGGCTCTCAACGCACTGCCAGAGGTCTAGAGTTCTAGATTCAGAGTTCTACATATTGCGCCCACTCATAAAAGCAAATAGGTACTCGTACTCATGACTGATCGCTTCAAGCTGTGACTGAATAGCGAACTACGAGGAATAAGGTAATGATTCTAACGATACCCGCCCAAATCTGTTCAGGCATTTAGAAGTTATGGTAGAATAAACAAACTCATAAAACATTACATTCCTTTTTTTGAATAGTCAGGTAAAAACTCGCTCAATCTTTGCCTGCAAGACTTTATCATGAAAAATATGTGTAAGTAAACAAGAGTGAATAGGCACCTTCTAGGTAAACGCGTCCCATCTTAGACCACATCATCACTTTCCATCAGGTGTGATTGTGGTCAAGCGCTTACCTATAGTGAATAAAAAAAAAAAAAAAGTAACTAACTAATTTACTCTTTCATTGGTTAGTTTTGACAGTAGAACCAGAACTCTTGATTTAGAAGTTGTATGGGCCGTGTGCAGTAGGTTTGAGGCCTAATGCAATATCCATAAATTCAGCGGAATTCTGAAAATGTAGGCTCGGCACCGCGCTCGGGTCAACGCTGCTCACTTAATTTTATTTTATCTAAATATCTATCTAGGTAGGTAAATTTATAAAACTGTTGCGTTACTGACTGACTGACGAATGTTTAGATTTTACCATAGATATGTGATTTTACCCCATTTGTTTTTAAAAACAACTAAGTAAATGACACCCGCGACTTCATTCATGTGGATTTAGTTTTTTTTATGGCATAGACCCTACGAGTTCCATACAATTACAGATTCTAACGGTCGCCGTCGACTAAGTCGCCGGGCTACTAGTCGACCGTGCGTAATTGGTTTGAAATGTCACGTCAATCCGTTGCAGCGTGATTGAAGGCAAATCCAACAAGCAAACACACTTTCGCATTTCAAATATTAGTAGGTAATGAGCTATGTATTCAGTAAACAGGAAGATTGCATATCAGTAGGTATAATATCGTCGAATACAAGCTGAAATAGTCATAGCAATGAGGATTGAAGGAAATTAATCAATTACCCAGCGTCCGTGAGATGTAGAGCTAATATATGTACAATTTTGTGTGCCATCGGAATTTTAGTTTCAAGAAATAAGAATTTAGATTTATTTTTAGATTTCATTTTTTAACACAATCAATTTTTGACATTATATAAGTAAGTTAAAAAAAATTAAAGTATGCTCCTAAAAATAATATTAAACAATTGAAGTTTATATTATGTGAAAAACAATTTATATCATTAACAATTTATATGACTCGCAGCTTTATAGAAATAGCACGTATAGCTCGCTCCAGCAATGATTGGGACTGCAACTACTTAAATTAATGGCATGACATGATAATATTGTGAATTGAGGAAGAACAACCGCCGAGTTTCTTGATAGTTCTTCTCGGTACAAAGGACATTCCAAACCAGTGGTAAATTCAAAGTGACGATTCAAAGTATTCTCATTTCTATGGTTTTTTTTAAACTTATTTGACCTCCCAAATAGAAGGCCAACTTCTTAACCAATAGACTATCACCACCCAATCCATACTAATATTATAAATGCGAAAGTGTGTCTGTCTGTCGTCTGCTAACTTTTCACGGCCCAACAGTTTAACCGATTCTGACGTTTGGTACAGAGTTAGCTTATATACCCCGGGGACGGACATAGGCTACTTTTTATCCCGGAAAATCAAAGAGTTGCGACGGGATTCCTTAAGACCCATCCGCTCAACCGATTTGTATGAAATTTGGTACCGAGGTAGCTTGGGTCCATGTTATTGACATAGACAACTTTTTATCCCGGAAAACCAAACAGTTCCCACGGGATCATCAAAAACCTACATCCACGTGGACGAAGTCGCGGGCATCCTCTAGTTAGTTGATAAATATTATTAGGTCAACGGGACAAGCAACTAATATCATAATGGTAAGTAATAGATTTACTGGGGTCAGTCAATATAAATTGACCGGAGATTGGCCGCCATGTTGTGACATCATTTCCACTAAAGCCTAAGCGATTCATCAAGCTTTAATATCCGTGTCTCCTAATATTATGAATTCGAAGATTACTCATCATCATCATCACATCATGATCACCCCATCGCCAGGCCACTAACGAGCACGGGCTATAATCCGCCACGCGCTGGCCCAGTGCAGATTGGCAGGCTTCACACACCTTTGAGAATATAGGTACCTATATTATGTAGAACTCTCAAGCATGCAGGTTTCCTCACGTTGTTTTCCTTCACCGTTAAAGTAAGTCATATTTACTCCGAAAAGTTAGAGGTGCGTGCTCGGATCGAACCCTTGACCTCCTGAATCGGAGGCGGCCGCCTTAACCACTAAGCAATTACGGCTCTAAGTTTACTGAAGTACTTAGGTATTCGATCAATTTTAACTTTAATAAGAATCTACTAATCCTATAAAAATTTGGGTTGTTCGATCATCGATCCCAGACATGGACTTCTAACTTTTTGGAGTTATGTGAATTTTAAGCAATTAGGTAAATATCACTTGCTTTAACCGTAAAGGAAAACACTGTGAGGAAACCAGCATGTCTGAGAGTTCTCCGACGATGTGTGTTTGCCAATCCGCACTTAGCCAGCGTGGTTAGGTCCCATAGGCTATATATACTCTATAATACCCTTCTCGTTTCCTTAAGAGGAGATCCGTCCTCGGTAGTGGGCCAGCGAAGGGTTGACGATTATGATGACGTATCCTATAATGCTGGATCAGGATCTTCCTTGAGCACGCCTGCAGCATAAACAAATGAAACTGCGTTTTCCATTTCTTCCACGCGTCGGCCAGGCTGACGGGCTGCCATCCATACTGAGTTCACGCGTGATCGGTAAATTCAGCCAATTACAATAAAATATTATTATAAATATATGATTACAATATTTTTTTACTATACTTACTGAACTCCATTTATTTCCATGTAATTTTGTCATTACACAAAGCTGCTTTTTGCTAATTTTATAAATAACACTTTTTTAATTTGCCACCTTGTGAAAGTAGGTTTTTTCGTAATTAAATAGTTATACCTAATTAATAAATAATCATCGAGTTTTATTAAAAATGCCGCATCCCACTGACCTCTATTAATACAAGTAGCTAGTCAGTACACTGGACTTGTTATAACTAACCTGTTTTTAAAGCAACTTGATTATTGTTATTTTGGCGCTGATAGCAGCAGTGTGTCATAAACGAAACCAAATGTTAGTGATCTGTCAACATTGACTAAGAAACATTTGACATAAAATGTTAATTTTAATTACCGTTACCGTTTGGTGGACCGGGCGCTGCGAATTGACATGAAAATTTATTGTTTGTAGTCGTATAGTTCACATCTTATCCAGCGTACTTGTATGTGTCTATATCCGTGCCGCATCCCATCTCCAGTAATGATTATTTTTAAAGTCGGTAATCTTAATCGGTCAATTTGGCATTGAATGCGCGGCCCGAGCGCCATTATTATGTCAGCCTGACATCTGGGTAATGAGGAGTCAATTCAATGGGCATTCCTCATTAATGGACGCTTACCGGTACTTTAATAATTTTCACTTAATTATACTTAGGTACTAGGTATATAATGACCTTAATAAAGTTCCTACTCACTAAGGTACCTACATTTATGATCACACTAATATTATAAAGGAGAAAGTTTGTATGTGTGTGTGTGTGTGTGTGTGTGTGTGTGAGTGTGTGTGTGTGTGTATGTTTGTTACTTTTTCACGCAAAAACTACTGGACGGATTGGGCTGAAATTTAAAATGGAGATAGATTATACCTTGGATTAGCACATAAGCTACTTTTTATCCCGGAAAATCAAAGAGTTCCCACGGGAATTTTAAAAAACCTACATCCACGCGAACGAAGTCGCGGGCATCAGCTAGTTAATAATAATAATAATAATAATTAATTCGCGCGTAATCCTGAGTTTTCCTATGTAGTACCTACATACATACGAAACTATATTATAGGAATCTAAATACTTGCATTAATATTCTTAAGAGGGCTCTCTCCGTCACTTGTTTCATACAATCGTAGTTCCAATTTCATTTGAATATTAAGCAACCAAAGTCCATGAAATTTTGCAGACATATTCTAGAAACTAATATCTATGTCTGTGGTTTCTGTTAAAATATTCGGTTTCAAAGTTACGCGGTCTTAAAAATTTTCATACAAATCTTCGAGCCCCTGTAATTTTAAAACTACATATTTTTAGAAAAATCTAAAACACCACAGACACAGATATTAGTTTCTAGAATATGTCTGCAAAATTTCATAGACTTTGGTTGCTTAATATTCAAATGAAATTGGAACTACGATTGTATGAAACGAGTGACGGAGAGAGCCCTGTTAAAATTATAGAATTATTTATTGACAAGTTAACAGGGCTCTCTCCGTCACTCGTTTCATACAATCGTAGTTCCAATTTCATTTGAATATTAAGCAACCAAAGTCCATGAAATTTTGCAGACATATTCTAGAAACTAATATCTGTGTCTGTGGTGTTTTAGATTTTTCTAAAAATATGTAGTTTTAAAATTACAGGGGCTCAAAGATTTGTATGAAAATTTTAAGACCGCGTAACTTTGAAACCGAATATTTTAACAGAAATCTGGAAAACCACAGACATAGATATTTGTTTCTAGAACATGTCTGCAAAATTTCATGGACTTTGGTTGCTTAATATTCAAATGAAATTGGAACTACGATTGTATGAAACGAGTGACGGAGAGAGCCCTCTTAACAAGTGTAAATTAAAAATTTATAACACCTCCGACAAGTGAAGGTTATAGTAACTAGAAAAGAGCTGATTACCTTCAAACGGCTGAACCGATTTTCTTGGATCATAGCTAAGAACACTCTCGATCAAGCCACTTTTCAAACAAAAAAAAAACTAAATTAAAATCGGTTCATCAGTTTAGGAGCTACGATGCCACAGACAGATACATAGATACACACGTCAAACTTATAACACCCCTCTTTTTCGTTCGGGGCCATAAAAATTACAATTTTTATTGACCAATAACTTTACCTACCTATAATGATAGTGAGACGATGATGAAAATTACCCATTTATAATCCAAAAGAAATCTTTACGATCCAAAAACGAAACGGACTGCTTGTTAACTTTATCATAATAATCATAGTTATTGCAATAATTACAATTTTTCCGTAAAGAAGTTGGATGTAGAGTAACTTGTTTCATTTATCTAAATAGCTTTAATTGGTTCGTAATAACGTGGGAGGAGTCGGCGGCAGGAACTAGTTAAATTATAAAATACGCTTCCGTGCAGATAGGTGTGAAGATAGGTGTGAATTATAGCAATGAGCTAGAGATTACTTAACCAATATACTCGTTAATGTTATTATGGTGACCATGTGTTTTGGTTTGATCGGAAAATAGCAGAAATGCCTAGGTACCTAAGCGATAGGCTACGCACAGCCAAAGCCGTTCCAAAATCTACCTAACTATAGTGTCTGTCCCATAGTTAGATAGTTAGATTAGACTCAGTACAAGAAATCAGCATCCAGAATCCTGATACTGTAGGCATAATATCGCGAGCGAGGGGATCACGATTTCTTCCAAATGTAAATAAATGTTTACCAATTTCTAAAAAGAATAGACAACATGTATTTTATTTTAAGAACGATGCGAGATATTGCTTTTTATAGAAAATTTCTAATATATAGTAGAAAAGCGAAAAAAGAAAATTCAAAGTCTTTGTTTTTGTACGACTCGATATCTGCAATTCTGGGGCCTCAAAGCCCCAGAATTGCAGATATCGAGCGGTCGCTCCGTTTGGTTTATGGTACAGATCTGGCCTTGAGTAAAGCATTGGTTTTGAAGAAAGAAAATAGTCGACTGTGAGCACTAAGAACAATGTTAGACATATCCTGGAATAACTTCGTTCCAAATGGTGAAGTGCCTAAAAGAGTCAATTTCGATGAAGAACCCAGCATAAGAAGAGAGTTTGTATTTCTCGGACTTCTACAAAAAGGATCTCTCCGAAGTTCAAACGTCGATCCTAGAGGAGAAAAAGAGCACCCGGAAGATACGAGGAAAAGTGCATGAAGTCGACATACACTGATAGGGAATGCTGAGGGTAGTAGTGAGGTAGCGTATGGTGGTGCTTACCTAAATACCTAGTAAAGAAACCTAATAGGCATATTGTAATGAAAAATTGCTTTATCCCGGTTTTATATCCATAATCGTGGTAAGCCTAGTCGTATACGATTGCATACCTATAGATTATCTCCTAAACTTATGCGCTTGATTGTACTGACAG